>NC_089749.1:52666107-52683607 GCF_040412425.1 Macrobrachium rosenbergii | reverse complement strand
GTGGTTATGGAGGTATCATTAACCACATATATTCTCACTGCTCTCGTTGTGAGCATATATTAGAAGGTCCATTAAAAAAATATGCCAGATAAGCCTATAACGCTAAAGAAATGCATGTAAATTACAAGAAATGGCAATACCCCTCAGATTTAATAATCTATATGCATAAAGGAGAAGAATATTTCTTATAAAGATTCACTGCAAAAAAAAAAAAACAAAAAAAAAACAGGATGTAATAGAGTAGAAGGGAATGGAAAGCAATTGTAGATTGAAAATAAAGTAAGAAAGTAAAAGGACAGGAGACTGGTTGGCAACAATAAAGGCAATTATGAATTTTAAGAACAAAAATAGAGAATATAATTAAAGGAAAATTTAGGCGAGGAGATGTCAGACTTAACTTCTCGTTTCTTTTTATTGAGGACAAAAAAAAAAAAATAACAATTATCTTTAACGAAGTCAACAATTTCCGGTGACAGATGTTGACATTTTCTAATAAAACAATTGACATGACTAAATAATACCACCCATTCACAAAATACATATCACATGTTTAGCTTTATATGCGTATGAATCATCGATTCACAAAATACATATCACAAGTTAGGTTTTATACGCGTATGAATCATGGATTCACAATATACATATCACATGTTCGGTTTTATACGCGTATGAAACATCGATTCACAAAATACATATCACATGTTTGGCTTTATAGGCGTAAGAATTATCGATTCACAAAATACATATCACAACCTAAGTTTTTTATGCGTATGAATCGTCAGTTCACAAGATACATATTACAAGTTGGGTTTTTATATGCGTATGAATCATCGATTCACAAAATACACATCACATGTTTGGCTTTATATGCATATGAATTATCGAGTCAAAATACACATATCACGAAAGCTGTTTTTTATATGCGTATGAATCACCAGTTCACAAAATACACATCACAAATTGGGTTTTATATACGTATGACTCATCCAGTCACAAAATACATTTCACATGTTGCTTTTATATGCGTATGAATCATCTATTCAAAAAATACATGTCACATGTTGGTTTTATATGCTTATAAATCATCGATTCACAAAATACATATCTCAAGTTGGGTTTTATATGCATATGAGTCATCGATTCACAAAATACATATCACATGTTGGGCTTTATATGCGTATGAATTATCGAGTCAAAATATACATATCACAAGCTGATTTTTATATGCGTATACGGGTCATCAGTTCACAAAATACATATCACAAATTGGGTTTTATATACGTATGAATCATCCAGTCACAAAATACATATCACATGTATGTTTTATATGCATATGAATTATCGATTCACAAAATACATATCACATGTTGGTTTTATATGCGTATAAATCATCGATTCACAAAATACATATCTCAAGTTGGGTTTTATATGCATATGAATCATCGATTCACAAAATACATATCACAAGTTAGGTTTTATTCATGTATGGATCATCGATTCACAAAATACATATCACATGTTTGGTTTTATATGCGTATGAATCACCGATTCACAAGATATATATCACAAGTTTGGCTTTATATGCGTATGAATCATTGATTCACAAAATACATATCTCAAGTTGGGTTTTATACGCATAATAAGCATCTATTAACAAAATACATATCACATGTTTGGCTTTATATGTGTATGAACCATCGAATAACAAAATACATATCACATGTTTGGCTTTATATGCGTGTGAATCATCGATTCACAAGATATATAACACAAGTTTGGCTTTATACGCGTATGAATCATCGATTCACAAAATACATATCTCCAGTTGGGTTTTATATGCGTATGAATTATTCAGTCACAAAATAAATATTACATGTTGGTTTTATATGCGTATGAATCATCGATTAACAAAATACATATCACATGTTTAGTTTTATACTTGTATGAGTCACTGATTCACAGAATACATATCACATGTTTGGTTTTATACGCATATGAATCATCCAGTTTCAAAAGTACACATAACATTTTGGTTTTACACGAATATGAATCACCGATTCACAAAATGCATATCACATGTTTGGTTTTATACGCGTTTGAATCACTGATTCACAAAATACACACCACCTGTTTGGTTTTATATGCGTATGAATCACAGATTAAGAAAAATACATATCTCATGTTTGGCTTTATACGCGTGAGTCATCGACTACCCAAATACACATCTGAAGTTGGGTTTTAACATGTATGAATCATCAATTCCCAAAATACATATCACAAGTTAGGTTTTTTCGCGTATGAATCGTCGATTCACACAATGCGTATCACGTGTTTGGCGTTATATGCGTATGAATCATCAATTCACAAAATACATATCACATGTTTGGTTTTATACTTGTTTGAATGATTAATTCACAAAATACATATCACATGTTTGGTTTTGTACACGTTTGAATGATTGATCCACAAAATACACATCACATGTTTGGTTTTATACACGTATATTTCAAGCATATAAGGCAAACGATAATTATTATACACGCATTTATAGACTAAGACTACATATCTTCAAAAAACCAAAAAAAGTTTACATTTTCTTGGAAGTTGTCTTATGCTTAGTGACAGAGACTTTTTTTTTTTATTTCACGTCTTATTCTGGCGTTTGTTTTCCTAATTTCATAATGAATAGAATGAATAATAACGAAAAAAAAAAACATGCAAAGTTTTGGTTAGAGATTCCCACAAGAACATGTCTCCAGGAGAGAGAGAGAGAGAGAGAGAGAGAGGTGAGTTTGTGCGTGTATGTGTTTCTGTCTGGTACAAACCCTCAGAGAGAGAGAGAGAGAGAGAGAGAGAGAGAGAGAGAGAGAGAGAGAGGAGAGAGTAGCAAACTATGGATGATAAATCATCCTACAGAGACATACACCGACAAAGAGAGAGAGAGAGAGAGAGACATGCGTGTGTATGTGTGCGTGTTCGGTACAAACCTTAGAGAGAGAGAGAGAGAGAATAACAAACTATGGATAATAGATCATCCTACAGAGACAGAAACATGGACAAAGAGAGAGAGAGAGGTGCCTATGTGTAGGGGGGGTAGGGGAGGTACAAACCCTCACAGAGAGAGAGAGACGCGCGCGTATGTGTGTGTGTGTGTGTGTGTGTGTGTGTGTGGTACAAACCTTCAGAGAGAGAGAGAGAGAGAGAGAGGGATGGCATAAATTCCAAATTTATAAGATTTATAGTCACCGGTATTTGCAATTAATGGAGAAATCGTTGGCAGAAAACGTACATTTATGGACCGCTTTTATAATAATTATTTCTCCTATGAAGGTTTTGCTGTTTCAAAAGATTTTTTTCCATTCCTAAAAAAATCTAGAAAAAATGATTCACCAGTTTTATAGAAAAAGGCTCGACATTTTGTTTTAAGTTTACATGTTAAATAAGGCATAAATGAGAGAAATAAATACAAATAAGATTTATTCAAAACAAGGGCAAAGGCTATACCACTGCTAAAAACTTTGAGTCATATAGACGAAATTCGACGATACGAAAAAAAGATATAGAAGTAGAAAGAAGAGGAAAGAAGCATCCAGTAGCTATTCTGAGACCAAATCATGTCAGTCATGTTTTAAGGATAAAATCATTAAAAATATACATATGTGTTTGTGAGTGTGAGTGCTTGTGTGTGTTTGTGTACTGCTTCTTTCCAGTGCTACGAAATCTACTGAGCCAGGCGTCAACGTCCTCAAGCGTTTCTGTTCCACTCCAGCTACGGCATTCCCTTCTCGCACATGTTTAATGGTTGTGTGTCTCGTTTGAATTCATAATTGTTTCCGACAACTTTCCTCTCACGTATTGCCGTGATACGCCTTTGTTTGATTGTGTTTGTTTATTTGTTTTTATTCCATTTCATAATGTAACTGAACTGGAAGTCCGTAAGAACGACCTACGGTAGGTTTCCTACCGAATTGATAATCGTGGTGAATGTCAAGTTAAGGGTACCTGGAAGGCTGCGAACTGCTGTGCTGTCACAACACGCCCTCCCCCCTCCCCCTCTCCCCGCCTACGCGCTGTGAAATGATAACAGCGGAATGCTTCTATTTGAATGAGATCTGCAAGTGAGAATTCGTGAGTATCAGCGCGAGGACATGTGGAGAATGAGGCAGAAAGGAAGGAAGTGGGTCCGAGTTACTTGATTTCACGCAAAAGAAAAGTTTTGGTTCAAATCCCCCGGCGAGGGCCTAGTGTCAGCAGTGCACCTCACGCGGTGCAGTGTAGGGATTACTTAAGGTTCTTCGCAGTGTCCCTCCGGCCCCTAGCTGCAACCTCTTTCATTCGTTTTACTGTACCTCCGCTCATATTCTCTTTCTTTCATCTTACCTTCCTCCTTCCTCTCCTAACATTTGTTTAATGGTGCAACTGCGAGGTTTTCCTCCTGTTATTATACCTTTCAAACCTTTTTGCTTTGTTTCCCTTTCAGCGCTGATTGACCCCATAGGTCCCAGTGCTCTGCCTTTGACCCAAATTTCGTACTCTGTTCTGTTCTATTCTTGGAGCAAATCACACCAAGAATGTTGCTTGTAGATAGAGACTGAGGAAGATCGGAAGTATTTAGTAATTTCTCATGGGTATGTAAAGGTCAGGTCATCGCCCAAAGAGGTCAAATTAAAACGGGATAAGGGGAAAGTGGAGTCACAGGGTATCGTCTCCTCACATCAGCAATGCACGCGAATAGCACAGGTTAAAAAAAAGGCGGAATAAAAGTCAACAATTATTTTTTTTTAATACAATGTTGAGGTTTTAGGTTCTCTCTGTTTTGCTTTAGTAGTTTACTTGAACAAGTGAAAAATGCGCCGAAGTTTCTTCGGCGCAATCGCATTTTCTGTACAGCGTATAATCAAGACCACCGAAAATAGATATATCTTTTGGTGGTCTCGGTTTAATGCTGTATGAGCCGCGGCCCATGAAACTCTCAGCCGGCCGTGGTGGCCTGTGTCGCTGCATTGCCAGAAGCACGATTATGGCTAACTTTAACCTTAAATAAAATCAAAGCTATTGAGGCTAGAGGGCTGCAATTTGGTATGTTTGATGATTGGAGGGTGGATGATCAACATACAATACCAATTTGCAGCCCTCTAGCCTCAGTAGTTTTTAAGATCTGAGGGCGGACAGAAAAAGTGCGGAAAGAAAAAAGTGCGGACGGACAGACAAAGCCGGCACAATAGTTTTCCTTTGAATCAAAGCTAAAATCTCAGGGCATCGGTCTCTTTCGGATGGATGGAGTGCAGAGGTCCACTTCAGGCCTCTTATATCTTTCAATATTCTACCACACTTACGGCTCACTTTTCAGAGAGGATAAATTTAGTTGAATTAAAACCCGTTTAATATAAGCCAGCCGAACAATTAGACGCCAGCTTCCACCTGCACAGATTAACTCAATACCCCGGAGAAAAATTGTAAGAAACGGGTAACAAACAATAGCGGCTTGGTACGAGCGGCAATAGGTCACGCTAGCCCTTTGTTGGCCGACTCGGTTGAGCTTCAGACTGTCACTCGATGGGCCGGAGTTCAATTCCCGCGGCCGGCTGATGAAGAGTTAGAGGAATTTATTTCTGGTGATAGAAATTCATTTCTCGCTATAATGTGGTTCGGATTCCACAATAAGCTGTAGGTCCCGTTGCTAAGTAACCAATTAGTTCTTAGCCACGTAAAATAAGTCTAATCCTTCGGGCCAGCCCTAGGAGAGCTGTTAATCAGCTCAGTGGTCTGGTAAAACTAAGGTATACTTAATAGGTCACGCTGTCGATGAACTGCCATCAGTGTGAGTAGGTGTGAAAAAACGAGTAAAAAATGCACAGAAGTTTTTTCGGAGCAGTCGAGTTTTCTGTACAGCGTATAATCAAGGACACCGAAAATAAATATATATTCCGGTGGTCTCGGTATAATGCTGTATGAGCCGCGTCCCATGAAATTTTCAGCCACTGTCCGATGGTGGCTTGTTCTATAGCGTTGCCAGACTCACGATCATTGCTAACTTTAACCTTAAATAAAATAAAAACTACTGAGGATAGAGGGCTGCAATTTGGTATGTTTGATGATTGGAGGGTGGATGATTAACAAAACAATTTGCAGGCCTCTAGCCTCAGAAGTTTTTAAGATCTGAGTGCCGACAGAAAAAGTATGGACGAACAGACAAAGCCACCTCATTTTTGTTCTTTTAAAGAAAACTAAAAAATGCTGCAACTTGATGTGATTTGATAAGTAAAAAAAAAAAAATATAATTTTTTTCTAGTCTCGCCATTGTTCCCGCCACCGACTGAGGAACGAATTTGCAGAAAGTGAATTTAATGTCTTCATCATTAGATGAACGAAGTGAATTTACTTCCTTTGCCATCAGATGAATATTCAATTGTATTTTGCCGATGATGAAGTAATTGGCTTTGAAACCGGCGATGCCTCGTGAATATCGAATTGGCTGCGGTGGACGTCCCGTCATTATAAGCCCCTAATAATGTGGTTGGGCTTCCCACACAAAAGGCTCCGCATAAAATTCGGGGGAATCATTTACGCAAATCGAGGAGACAATGAAGGTTAAAGATATGACGAAAAGTGAGAACATAGAACGTTGGTTTTTCAGGAGTTTCGAGGATGTGTCTCTGATCCCTTGTTTGGGGGGGGAGGGGGGGTTACTGCCGTCACCGCGCCTAATTCGGTGCACTGTAGGCATTACCTATGGTTCTTTGCAACATGCCCTCGGCCCCTAGTTGCAGCCTCTTTCGTTCCTTTTACTTTACCTCCTTTCATATTCTCTCTCTCATCCATCTTACTTTCCACAATCTCCTAACAATTGATTCATAGTGCAACTGCAAGGTTTTCCTCCTGTTAAACCTTTCAAACTTTCTCCTGCCAGTTTCCGTTTCAGCGCTGAATGACCTCATAGGTCACAATATTTGACCTTTGGCCTAAATTATGTATTCAGTTAAATTTAGTTCAATCAGTTCCTCTGATGCATAACCAGTGAATTATGGACTTGGTGGTAAGGCGGCTGTGGTAGCCGCAGACGTTTTAGAGAAAGGAAGGGGTAGGGGCAGCAACTTCGTTTCAAAAAGGCTTCCTGAAGTAGCCCACTCTTGGGACGGACCTGAACATTTAAGTTAGATATGCCTGCTGCCCGCCAGTCGACTCAGGGAGTCAATTAGCAGACCATTTTAAGGGAAAAAAGACGTGTAATATATTTAATGTATATGTCTTATAGCTGGAATAAAGGATTCAATTCAGTTCAATAAACGTCCTTTAATATCCAATTCGCTCTACCTCGGAAATAATATATTTTCATATATGTTACCCGAAGGGGAATTTTTTAGTTGATAATAAGTTCGTCGTCTCGTGGGCTCGAACCACGGAAGACAAAAACTCAGGGCTACAGTGACGCGATTTTAACCACACGGTAGAGCGAGTTGGATATTAAAGGACGTTTGTAGCGTAACGCGTGTATATGAATCACGGTGATGTGATAAAATTCATTCATATATATATATATATATATATATATATATATATATATATATATATATATATATATATATATGTGTATGTATATATATATATATACACATATATATATGTATATAAATTTATATTTGTATGTGCGTGTGTTTGTGTTCGTACATCAATCACACGCAAGTGCACCCGAAAGTACACGAAAAAAAAAATAGCGAGAAGTAAAGAAATGAGGCCAGCAAATGTTGGTATCCAGGAAACATAATTATTTACTCGTCGAAATTATGACTTGACATCAAAGCATAAATGAAATCAAAGGCGAACCGAAAGAAATATTTGCGATGCACAAAAGGTTTTGTAGAAAATAGATATCGTCTCTATTGTGGAGACACATTTAGTGTCTGATTTTATCGGCATATTGAAAAAGGAAAAATTTCTATATCTTACACGGATATCGCAGTTTTATGTTCTCAAAATGACAAATCCACCTTTGATGATGTTGATGTATTTTTGTTTCTTATTATTTGGAGTTATTAATTATTACTTTTATTATTGTTATGATTTGTGAGTTTTAATAAGGCCTGATTGATGTTTTTTTTTATAATAAAGGGTTGCCTAAAAATATATTGTGCATGCGGCAGTGCGTCTTAGGAATAATTGAAGAATATTTTAGGAGATGTTTATCATTTCTTATCTCTATTTGCAAAAATTAACGTCACGAATTTATTAAGGGAAGGTTTAAACTACATCTAGAAATTTACGGGTAAATAAGATTACTGTGCCATATATATATACTGTATATATATATATATATATATATATATATATATATATATATATGTGTGTGTGTGTGTGTGTGTGTTAGTATGTTAGTATATATATATACACGTATATATATACATATATATACTAACACACACACACACATATACACACACACACACATACACACATATATATATATATATATATATATATATATATATATATATATATATATATATATATATATATATATATATATATACACGTGTGTGTGCATGTATGTAATGTTTGTTATGAGATTTTCACTGCACAAGGTTTTATCCATGAGTCAGTAGTTTAAATGTAAATGTGTTAAAAACAGTAAAATGTTGTTGAGAGAGAGAGAGAGAGAGAGAGAGAGAGAGAGAGAGAGAGAGAGAGAGAGAGAGAAATGAGGATGAAGTTCGGTGATGAGAGCCAATGAGGTCTGCATGAGGTGGCAAGGTGCGAAGTTGCCTGTATACTACACTCCTCGTATTCTGTTGGGTGTTGCTTTGATGAATGGGAATCTCGCTATTAATTAATTTGAGTCAGAACTTGCGCAGTTGTATAACTAATAGTTCTAAGTTGATGCTTAAGAGGCTCATATATCACGTGGGCGGAGGAACGGGTGCTGGTGTGGGCGCGGGCGGCGGGGCGGGCGGGTGGGCGGGTCAAGGGGATCGGGAGTAAGCTTGAAGGTATGACCTTTCTTGCTGGGAAGATGCTTGTGGAGAGAGAGAGAAAGAGATGGAATTTTTAAGGGAAAAAGACGTGTAATAATATGTACAGTATATACACACATATATATCTAATGTATGTGACTTATAACAGGAATAAAGGATTCATTTCAGTTCAGTTATTTATATATATATATATATATATATATATATATATATATATATATATAATATACTTACATATACTGTACATATATATATATATATATATATATATATATATATATATATATATATATATATATATACAGTATATAATATACATACATATACTGTACACATATATATATCTATATATATATATATATATATATATATATATATATATATATATATATATATATATATATATATATATATATAGAGAGAGAGAGAGAGAGAGAGAGAGAGAGAGAGAGAGAGAGAGATGGAATTTTATGTTAAAAAAGGAAAGTATAGTTGTGTACGTTAAGAAAGTTACAGAGAGAGAGAGAGAGAGGGATGGACTTTTATGTTAAAAAAGGAAAGTATAGTGTGTACGTTAAGAAAGGTACGGAAAGAGAGAGAGAGAGGAAATGCAAGACGGTAGGGAGAGAGATGCTGGAATTTTTATGTTAAAAAAAGGAAAGTATAGTTGTATACGTTAAGGGTACAGAGAGAGAGAAAGAGAGAGAGAGAGAGAGTCAACGATATTGTTAAAGTCCATGAATTTGAAAATATTCCATCATATACTTCTTTTTCTTATAGTAGAGGTCTAAAGCTCCCACACAGTTGACCTGTCAGTAGCTTGGTTTGACAGTTGCTTGAACTGCAGTACAGTATCGTCTTGTACGGCCGTAATTTGCGCCGATGATTTACACGAAGATAATTATCGATTTCACTTAGATAATTGACTATGTCACAAAGATAATTGACTGTTTCACAAAGGTAATTATCGATTTCACAAAGATAATCGACGATATCATCACAAAAATAATTATCGATTTCACAAAGATAATTGACTGTTTCATAAAGGTAATTGACGATTTCACAAAGATAATTATCGATTTCACAAAGATAGTTGATGGTTTTAGAAAATTTAATTGACAGTTTCACAAAGATAATTGACGGTTCCACAAAGATAAGTATCAATTTCACAAAGATAATAATTGACGGTTTCACAAAGATAATTATCGATTTCACAAAAATAATTATCGATTTCACAAGGATGATCAATTTTACAAAGATAATCGGCGGTTTCACAAAGGTAGTTGACGATTTCACAAAAATAATTGACGATTTCACAAAGATATTTGGCGGTTTCACAAAGATAATGATAGATTTCACAGAAATAATTATCGATTTCACAAAAGATAATGATCGATTTCACAAAGATATTTGGCGATTTCATAAAAATAATTGACGATTTCACAAAGACAATTCGCGATTTTACAAAGATAATTGACGATTTCACAAAGATAATTAACGGTTTCACAAAGATGATGATCGATTTCTCAAAGATAATTGGCGATTTCACAAAGATAATTGAAGATTTCACAAAAATAGTTATCGATTTCACGAATATAATTGACGGTTTCACAAAAGATAATTGACGATTTCACAAAGATAATGATCGATTTCACAAAGATAATGATCGATTTCACAAAGATAATTGGCGGGTTCACAAAGATAATGATCGATTTCACAGAAATAATTCTCGATTTCACAAATATAATGATCGATTTCACAAAGATAATTGGCGGTTTTACAAAGATAATTGGTGATTTCACAAAAACAATTGACCATTTCACAAAGATAATTGGCTATTTTACACAGATAATTATCGATTTCACAAAAATAATGATCGATTTCACAAAGATAATTCACGGTTTCACAAAGATAATTGACGTTTTCAGAAAGATAATCGTCGATGATTTCCCACGGAAAGACACTACGACATTATCACAAAGATAATCACGGATTAATTCCCATGCAAAGATACTAGACTCGTATTCAGAGAAATACCATATTATTTCCCCAGTGATTCTTCGGCTACTCATTCTTTTGGACATAATAAACAGCAAGAAGCTTATTATTATTATTATTATTATTATTATTATTATTATTATTATTATTATTATTATTATTATTAAAAAATTGCTGTATCTGAAGGGAAGAGAATGTGACACAAAACATTCCTTATTCATCAAATTACGAGTCTAAGGTCATGTGACATCGCCATTGTATACAACGGTCTTGCAGAGTCTCAGGTATGAGTTCCTGTGTTTTTGCAGGCCTCTTGATTTATCTATTTATTTACTTATTAACTTATATATTTATTTGCTTCTTTACTTAGTATTCTTGTTGGCTTCACGGTTTCATTTTTTTACACGCAGGCATTTTGTTCTGCCGAGGCTTGGTACCCAAAAATGCCCCTTGAATTGGATGGTAGGCGCACTATATTAATAATAATAATAATAATAATATCATAATAATAATTATAATAATAATAATAATGAAGAAGAAGAAGAAGACGACATATTCAAATTTTTGGGGGTCGTTTTCATGGCAAAAACTTTCGCTAGACTTCAGTAGGCTACAGTTTTCATGAAATTTAAGGCGAACTCCAGTACTGGACCTAACCTTCAGGCACTGATTTTCGGTAATCTCTCAGGAGAGTTTGATCTTGGAAAAATTTCAAGTCCATAACAGGAGTCTAATTCCGTAGGTGGAATTCCAACTTCCGGAGTAATGTCCATCAATCAATCAATATGCAATTCCTTGGAAATTTCCGAGAGAGTGGAGTTCGTTAAGTGACTGTAGTTCTATATTTCTTTCGTTTTTGTTTCTTTCCTCCTTTCTTCCTTCCTTCCTTCCCCTCTTTCTTTTTTCCTCTGTCGCTTATTTTCTTTTTTTTTTTTTTTTTTTTTTTTTTTACCTACATCGTACCGTATGCGAGTCTATTCGCTTTTGGGCTGCTCTGGAGATCTTTACTAACTTACGCACAAACAAGGGCGCACACACGCACACACATACACATATATAGTATATAATATATATATATATATATATATACTATATATGTATATATATATATGTATGTATATATATATATATATATATATATATATATATATATATATATATATATATATATATATATATTACATAATAGCTGCATCAGCAAAATTTATTTTAGGCCTATTGTCTCATTATTCCATTTCCTGTGAAAAACAATTCTAATAAGAATTACGAATGTTCATCGCAAATGGATATTCACAGAGGTTGTACGCATTGCCTTCGTTCACTGAACATCCACAGAAAACGAAGTGATAAGTCAAGTTGAGAAAATGAATTTTAAGATCAAATCTACTGATGCAGCTGTTATTTTCAAAGAAACGTGTTTGAAAGAGGGGCTCCCCCCAAAGATTATTATTATTATTATTATTATTATTATTATTATTATTATTATTATTATTATTATTATTATTATTCAGTAATCGGTTGCATATCCCAACTCACCCTTAATTACGTGTGCGTTTCTCTGACAAAAAGAAGTAACGCAAAACCGTTACTCTGCAGATGCACTTAATTACCAGCTAGGATATAGCAAGACATTCCGCAGATTAGAATAAACGCATTGTTTACGAGAAAGCAAGTTATTAAGAACAGCTAAAGTCCTTATTATTTTATTTATTTATTTACTTATTTTTTTACTTCTGTCTAAATTCGAGAAGTCGTCCAATTTAAATACGTTTGAGTTTCGTAATTGCATCTTCGGGAACCCGTAATTATTCTTCTTGTGAGCTCTTTGTATTACTTAGGGCCCATCAAAAGGAGATTTGCCCAATTAGGATCGATTATTTTAGAGGGTTTAAAACATACAGAAGCAGCTTCTGTGATATCCACCAACAGGCTTTCAGATGGTTAATCATTAAAACAAGGACTTTTAGCTTTTCTTAATAGTTGGTCTGTATGAGTAATGGTCATATGAGGTCTAGATGAAACTTCATTGACATTTAAAAGAACGAATGACAGCCTTCTCTAGTTCAAGTAGATTTCTTACAGTTATATCCGTCTATCTATTCATCTATCTATCTGTCTATAGTATATATATACATATATATATATATATATATATATATATATATATATATATATATATATATATATATATATATATATATATATATATATTATTAGGAAAAGAATAAATATGGATTTGTGGCTTTCTCAGTATTTGTATATTAACTACAATAGACAAACCGACAGCAATCAGTTTTCAGTATCGTGCAGAAAAAAATTTTCATTTGTCGAAAGAAATTTAACACTTTTTAGCAGATTTAAGAGAAGCCCGGCAAAAAGAAAAGATACTAGGAATAATAAATAATTCCTGCCCTAACAGTAGCATGGCTGCGAAGCAGAAGTAAGTAGAAGTTGAGCTATTGCTTAGAGCCTTAGAAGGTGAGAGATAATCTACAAAGCAGATATATAACTCGCTAAAAAAAGTTATGGCCTTGTTTAATGAATGACCTAGGAACTCAAGATTTGGTAGGCTGTTGGAGTCCAAATACCTTCATGGAAAGTCAAGGGGAAAGGATCGTGTGTCTTCAGCGTCAATGACAAAAGCTGTAACTATAGCAGGTCGATCTGACCGGAACCACAGCTAGCACTGAGTGGTAGCTAGAAGTTAATTGAGTGAAAAGGAAAGAGGAAGGGGAGGGAAAGGGTGTTTTAGGTTTGCTACGAGTTTGTGCTAAGTTCAAACATAAGTAAGATGTGACAGAATAAGCAGGAAGCCCAATAAGCTGAGAATTACTGAAGTAGTTTAAAAGAATTTGGGATAAAAGAGAGATCAACTTACTGTAGTATCATGTTCATGATGATTAGAAACACGGGAGACATTAAAGTGGACTGGAGATATACTCAGCGTTTTTCACAATGAAGTCCCCAATATAGAGAAGTACAGTTAGGTGTGAGAGGACAACAATAAATGCATTGTACTTTTAGCAAGGAACAATGCCGAAAATTTGGGGAAAAGTAACCAGACTGAGCAAGAACAATGTCCAAAACTTGGCGAAAAGTAACCAGGCTTAGCAAGGAACAATGTCTATAAAATTTGACGAAAAGTGACCAGACTGAGCAAGGACCAATGTCTGTAAAATTTGGGGAAAAGTAACCAGACTGAGAAAGGAACAATTTCTGTAAAATTTGGGGAAAAGTAGCCAGACTTAGCAAGGAACAATGCCTGTGAAATCGGCGAAAAGTAACCAGACAAAGAACAAGAGTAGCATCTGGATCAGATACATTCACCCCGATTCAGGTATCAGGACTCCAGCAATTAAGGGGGTTAATTTTACAGTACAGATGATCTCCGTCTTTAAAACAAAGCCATGAAAATAGATCTGAGCAATAGATGTGAAAGTGGTCACAGCAAGTCTCCGGACAACAAGGATTTTGGTGAGGATGACAAGGTTCTGTGAGGTAATGGCAAGTTTAGCCCAAACTGTGGAAGACTGAATACTGGGCACTGAGTTCTGGTGAAGTGATCAACAAAAGATGTCCCTGTATGCCGCAGGGCAAAGGTTAATAGGTAGACTCAGTGCTGGAAGTGGGTCAGTGAGCCAAGAAACTGTACTATTGCAGTCCAAGCTTTCCCCAGAGGCTGTAGACGTTCTAGAAGCTAGTTACTTGGGTAGCCAAGCGTAAATGGGCTTTCGTCATGGAACACAAGAGGAATATAATTTAATGTTTGGTATATTTAGAGTTTGTAAGCGTTTAGGGGCAAGGAAGATTGCACAAGCAATGCAAAGGTCTACTAAGTGTTGACTCGCAAAAAGAGGCCTAGCGTAGAGAGGATCCAGCATCATGCAGTTTCATATGAAGGATGATCATGCTTCTTACTGATTATCACTCTTGTTTATAATTTCAAAACTTAAATAAAAAATCAAGCTCCAGTTAGGGATTCCAACATCAATGGTGAAGCTATCGGAATAAAAATCAAAATAAAAAAACAAAAAACAGTTAACAAGACATGGTTGTTTTGGTCATACCTGACATAATGGATATATCGTCGCATATTTACGATTGGACAAATTAGTTTTGACACACTCTCTCTCTCTCTCTCTCTCTCTCTCTCTCTCTCTCTCTCTCTCTGTGGCTAACTCCTTCGAGCACTCACGCGTTTTGTGATGGTAAACAGAGTCATTTACGTCAAGTAACGCAGCTTTATTCGTACAGATCCCCAGCAACCGGATGAAAAAGGATTTGGATGCTATTTATCTATGCTAACTCGGGACATTTGCTTTTACCGAGGCGGCCAGTGAGGAGAGGTGTTGGGAGGTGGAGGGGGTGGGGGCAGAAGGCTAGGGGAAGGGGGAGGGGAAGGGGAGAGAAGTCTAGGGGAAGGGGAGAGAAAACTAGAAGAGGGGGAACATCCAAGGGTGGGGTAAGGAGGGATAAGAGAGAGAGAGAGAGCTTCTGTTGCTTTGGAGGTAGGTAGAGCTTACTGGAGGGAAAGGTAAGGGAGGTGGAAGTGGGAGGGGGAGGGAAAGGGTATTTTAGATACTTTATGTGTGTTTGCTCTGGGTTGTTGGAAAGGGGGCGTTGCCCCCATCCCCGATTCGGTAAGAGTAAGTAGAGAGAGAGAGAGAGAGAGAGAGAGAGAGAGAGAGAGAGAGAGAGAGAGAGAGAGAGGTCGCGCTAACGTTCTCATTATACGGGCGCTGCTCCTATCTCTTCGTGCTTGGGAGTCCTTCTCTCTCTCTCTCTCTCTCTCTCTCTCTCTCTCTCTCTCTCTCTCTCTTTGTCCCAACCGCTGATGCACTTCCTCGCCAACGGGCCCATAGTCCTTCTTCAGCGCCTCCTTCTGCGTTGTGTTCTCTCTTTCTCACGTCTTTCCCGATCTTTCACGTCACTCCTTTCGTCTATGTTCATTTCCTACACCCTTTCTGCGGAGTTTATATTCTTACGTTTTTCTTCCTTAACACGGAAATTGGGAAGACGATTTCGATAAACAGGTGATTATCAAATGTAATGTATACCCACACACACACATATACTGTATATATATAATGTATATACATATACATACATATATATATATACATATATATATATATATATATATATATATATATATATATATATATATATATATATATATATATATATATATATATATATATATGAAACATAAGGAGCCCATAAAAATGCCAAAGTAAATGCTATATTTCAGAGACCAACTGTCTTTCTCATCAGGCAAGTAATGAATGAGAAAAAGAAGTCAGTTTAAAGAAGGTCCATAGGTCAGCTGTTACGTCACTCCACTTGACAATTTCTCTTTAATCTTCTTAATCGCTGATTGGAGGAAGATTTTATCTATAATATGAGTCCTGTAAAAGGTTCATTGTGTTTCTTTTGTTTAATCAAAGCTGATTCCACCATCTGGCTTTTTGAACTGACAATTGCTGCTATAAATTATGCGTGCAATATATATATATATATATATATATATATATATATATATATATATATATATATATATATATATATATATATAAATGCAAGAGTACAACAATAAAAATACGGTAGACATGTTCGGAAAATGAAAACCTTATGATACAGGTCCATAAATGAATAGTAATCACTGATAATTTCCATGAAGTAATTAATCTCGAACGCTAAGAATATAACTTATGCTTCGAATATTTTTATTTAATGTTGAGTGAATTAGTTATGATCACCTTATTCTTATAAAAGACGGTAAGGGTGAAAATTGAATGAGAAATGTTTGTGTTCATCTCTTTCAGAAATGACTTAATTTAATGGAGATGCAGATGATAAGAATGTTTTCCTTTTGAAACTTTGAATTTCAGTAATGAAAGGCCAGTGTAGATGATAGTGAAAGGTACAGAAGCCAATGGGGAGGAAACAGAGTGCAAAGAAAGATGGCCAAAAAAAGAGAGACAGTTTGAGAAAACAGTGAAAGAATAGTGAATAAGTTGATGAAAACACCGAACACGGGAATGAAAGAAGTATAGAGAAAAGCGAATAACTGGTATTAAAAACATCTATAAATCTCAAAGAATTAATAGGTGGGAAACAATGATCAAAAACTCAATAAAAATAATATAAACGGTACATGTATAGGAAGGAAAGCAAGTTAAAGATTTGGCAAAAGATGGACGGGAGAGAGAAAAAAGATTAAACGAACGGGGGGGAAAAAACGTGTACGACTGACTAAACGTTTAGAGAGAGAGAGAGAGAGAGAGAGAGAGAGAGAGAGAGAGAGAGAGAGAGAGAGAGAGAGAGAGAGAGAATTCGGTGTGGAGGGTTTCAGGGATCAGATGGGAAATGTTTGGAAGAGGAACTACAGCGGACAGGTAAAAGGTAAACAAATGAATGAAGGATGGGAGAAAAAAAAAAGATGCGAAGAGTCATACAACTGGAACGACAGGAGACAGGTAAAGGTTAAACAAATGAATGAAGGATTGAAGAAAAAAGATGAAAAGTTGAAT
>NC_089749.1:52661107-52663607 GCF_040412425.1 Macrobrachium rosenbergii | reverse complement strand
TATGTATTTATATATGTGTGTGTATATACACGTATGAAATTGCATATACATGTATACATATGTACACGTATGAAATTATATATATATATATATATATATATATATATATACAATATGTATATATATACACACATAATCCCAGATTACCTTACCATCGAAAGTCCTGCGCTGCATCCGAAAAAATGTATCTCGCAGTTAGTCAACTGTTGGCCGTTCGTACCCGGAATGGAGACAGGCATAAGGCTAGCAATATCACCCCAAAAGTCTTGTTGAAAAACGGGGTGGTAAAAGCAAAGTTAGTAAGTTAAAAATATTGTGTTATTTTTAGTAGCGAGTAGAAAGTTTGAAAGCCTCCACAATACATTGTATAAATCGTGTAAAGATTTTCCCCCATATGGGGGCAGTGCCGTCAGTGCACCGCATGCGTGTACTGTAGGCATTACTTAAAGTTCTTTGCAGCGCGCCTTCGGCCCCTAGCTTCAACCCCTTTCGTTCCTTTTACTCTACCTCCTTTCATATTCTCTTTCTTCCATCCTACTCTCCACTTTCTCCTAACAATTGATTCATAGTGCAACTGCGAGGTTTTCGTCCTGTTACACCTTTCAAACCTTTTGATATCAATTTCCGTTTCAGCGCTGAATGACCTCATAGGTCCCAGTGCTTGACCTTTGGCCTAAGTTCTAAATTCAATTCAGTTCAATGAAAAGATTTCCTTACTTCACTTGAACTGTTAATTGTCATTCAGTTTTGTAAGCCGTTTTATTTTTTTATTGGTATGTCTTTAACAAAAAGTTTCCCCAGGCATCTGTATTCTATTTCAGTCAGCCGAACGCAATGAATGCAACAGAATAAAGATTTATATATAAAATTCCAAAGAGAATTTGGGTATGAAAGGACCGCTGAGATTTCGCTCCGAAAGCAAAAGACTTTCCGTGCATGTCTCACTTCCAGGGCCAACGATAAACAGTCAGGTACATTACGATATCAGAATAAGCCTCTTTGAAAGCATGTCATTTTGTAACTTTCTTATCAGTGCGGTATTTGAACCATGTAATTTATTTTTAATATTCTCCGTTGTTGAAAAATGTGGCTCTTTGTTATTGAAATGTGGTATTTTCCGACCGTAGACTATTCTCACTTTACGTTGCCTATTTTGGTTATACGTGGCAAATGAGTTCTCTGAAATGTAGAATGTAAGGAATGACAGTTATATATCTAATATAATAGGATACAAAAGCATGACGTCATTATTACTTAGAAACATTTACAATAGATATTTATATGTATTTCCCTATGAGTACATGCATATATATATACATATATATATATATATATATATATATATATATATATATATATATATATATATATATATATATATATGTATATGTATATATATATATACACACACTCACACACATATATATATATATATATATATATATATATATATATATATATATATATATATGTATATATATATATATATATATATATATATATATATATATATATATATATCAGCCCTCATCTAACAGGATGCCGTTACCCACCCCTAGAAAAAAAAAAGATTACGATCACCCTACATTCATACTTGAATTGCTGAATCATGGTTGAACTCCCAATGCAGAAAAATTCCATGATACAACAGTTTCATAAACCTGTTCAGGGGACTCACTGGCAGCGTGTCTGAACCCTTTACAAAAACTGCATCATTCACCTGTATACTGTTCACATCATCTCCTACCTCTTACATCCTATCTATCCATCCATCCCTTTTTAAACCATCCTCTCCTGCTTTCCAATATTTGCTTATTTTGTACTTTTTTCACCAACTTATAATTTTCCATTCTTTCCCCATGACCGAACCATCTCAAAACACTTATTATCACTCCTTTCTAAATAACTGTACATCTCACGCCCTTTCAGTTCTTATTATACCACAAACACTACTCAAACAATTCCTCTCTTCAGCTTCCACCATCTTCCTTTCATCTTCATTTAACATCCACACTTCACTTCCGTGGAGGAGAGCCAGTTCAACAATCCCGCCATACTTTCCAACCTTGCTTTCCATAGATACTCCTATTTTCCTATTAATATTTTGCACTCATCCTGCTACCTTTCTTTGACTGACCTCCTCTCTCAATCATCAACAGAGTTAAAGGTTGTGGACACCTTGGGGGAGGAAATGATCCCTTTACATAAGGCCAGTGGCGATCACGTTCCAATTCCTGTAGAATGCCATGTAATAATAGCAGTCCTGCTGCCCTGCTTGGTATGGAATTTCTTAGATGGCAGCCGGGTTGCAGCTTTATACCCTGTACTTACTTGCAAATAATTAATATATATATATATATATATATATATATATATATATATATATATATATATATGTGTGTGTGTGTGTGTGTGTGTGTGTGTGTGTGTGTGTGTGTGTGTGTGTGTGCGCGCGCGCTGGAGTGTGTATTACGACCGCCAACAAAGAGAGCATCTCATG
>NC_089749.1:52621107-52656107 GCF_040412425.1 Macrobrachium rosenbergii | reverse complement strand
ATATATATACACATTTATATATATATATACATATAATAAGCGATCACCTGTCTGATAATTGTAAAATACTAGAGAAAAATTGAATCGGAACATGTGGTCCCGACTAGTTGTCTAAATTTAGACATTTTCAATAAACTAAACTAGTCACGGCAACAATTTCTTATAAATTTTTTCTTATTGTTTGCACACACACACACACACACACATATATATATATATATATATATATATATATATATATATATATATATATATATATATATATATATATATATATATCTGTGTTACTGCTTTTGGCCATAGAAGCTTTGCTATTGTATATCTAAGGAGAGTGTGAGTTCCCGTTACGGATAGGTATTTTATAAATTTTTTGTTGTTATAAGGTCAGGTATTTTATAAATGTTTTGATGTCATGAGGTCAGGTATTTTATAAAAGTTTTGATGTCATGAGGTTAGGTATTTTATAAATGTTTTGATGTCATAGGCTCAGGTATTTTATAAATGTTTTGATGTCATAAGGTCAGGTATTTTATAAATGTTTGGATGTCATAAGCTCAGGTATTTTATAAATATTTTGATGTCATAAGGTCAGGTACTTTGTAAATGTTTTGATGTCACAAGGTCAGATATTTTATAAATATTTTGATGTCATAACGTCAGGTATTTTATAAATATTTTGATGTCGAAAAGTCGTGTATTTAAAAACATTTTGGTGTCATATGGCCAGGGATTTTGTAAATATTTTGATTTCATAAGGTCAGATATTTTACATATATTTTGATGTCATAAAGTTAGGTAATATATAAATATTTTTATGTCATAATGTTCAGGACGTTCTATGCAATTGCAAACTGTACGAGCTTCCTCCTGTGGTAACCTTGAGCAGAAATATTTCAAATAGAAATTTACCCCACTGACAGAAAAGCCCGATTCTTTCTAAAGGTAAACTCTGCCAATGGAGAGACAAACCCAGTGGCCTGAATAGAAGTTTTACATTTTTGCAGAGAGAATTACTTACTATGAATCACTAAACAAAACTGTACTTCACTGCTGAATCGGGAAGAACGGACATCTGAAACTATATCTTTGGTAATGAATCAGCCAGATATTCATTGGGTTTGGTCAGTGCTTGGATGGGTGTCTAGGAAAAAAAGGAATGCACTGGTATTACTGGCGCTATAGGATTCTATATCCGTGGTAATGACTCAGCCTGGTATTCATTGGGTCTGGTCGGTGCTTGGATGGGTGTCCATGAAAAAAACGGAGAGCACTGGTATTACTGGCGCTATAGGATTCTATATCTGTGGTAATGAATCAACCAGATTCTCATTGAGTTTGGTCAGTGCTTGGATGGGTGTCTAGGGAAAAAAGGAAAGCACTGGCATTACTGGCGCTATAGGATTCTATATTCGTGGTAATGACAGCCAGATATTCGTTGGGTCTGGTCAGTTCTTGGGTGGATGTACATGAAAAATAGGAAAACACACACACACACACACACACACACGCCATTTGAACACATGTAAAGGCATTAATTAACTGACAAAATCACAAAATCATTGAGTGACGTCAGTTCATTTCATCATGCTAAGTTTTAATCCTATTATTACTATATATGCGAGAATTTGCATCTGTGTACGTGAGTGGGTTTAATTCTAAGGTAAAGTCACTAAGTATTTTACCAGCCAATAAAAACATGTTTTTGTCAGTTTTTATCTACATTAATGTCTCTCTCTCTCTCTCTCTCTCTCTCTCTCTCTCTCTCTCTCTCTCTCTCTCTCTCTCAGGCAAACTATCCAACAAAAATATTTCTGCAAATATTTTCTTATGTGTTAACTCTCGTTTTCATTATACCACTAGAAATTTTTCAGCACTACTGAAATACGATTCTAGTGGTCATACAATTTAACATGAAACAAATATTTCATTCTTTAATAATTTGCTATGGTTTTCGTAAAGGTAGTACCTAAACATTAGCCTTCTTAATTTCTGAATCTATTCCCTGTTATTTGCTTATTTCCTCTACATTTGCCGTAAGAGAAAGTCATAGACACCTTGAGTTCATGGGTAGAATTTTAATAAATTCAGATTTTTTAAAAGTATAAAAGCACCTAATAATAGAGAAATTGATGTTATTATTATTATTATTATTATTATTATTATTATTATTATTATTATTATTATTATTATTATTATTATTATTAATTCAGTAGATGAAACCTATTCACATGCAACATGCACACAGGGGTCACTGATTTGAAATTCAAACTTCCAAAGAATGTTGGTTTCAACCTCCCACCGCAGACCCCACACTACTGCAGTAACCGTTCATGATACAGAGCCAGTGATTTTTCATCGGCCGGGGGAGGGGCGGGTCTCAAACCCGCGACATCTGAGTGGCATGCCACGACACTAACCACCATACAAGTGGACCAGAGACTATCTGATATTAGGAAATATGAATATTTTTTTTTTTTATAAATAATGGCATACCAAGAAGCTCAGGATAAAGTATAACATAGATATTAAAATTTGACAAAATCTTATGCACTGTTAGTTGCCATCCGGTAGTTTCAGACAACCCATCTACAACCAACAACCTTTTCCCTTTCTCGCAAGATTATGGCAGTGGATTATCGTTCATTATTTTTATAGATTATACTTGTCTGCATTTATTAACCTTCCATTTTGAATCTAAGAGTACTTGTATTTTTTTTTATTCTTTTCCCTAGTGTTTTTAAAAATGGATTTTGTTGATGAAAAATCAGTGTTTCCATCTTTAGCATTGATTTTCAAGCGATGCAAAAATGACATTAGTGAAATGTATACTGTTTGAAAATACTGTACATTGTTGTCGTGATGACAATGATATGTCAGTAACTACCTGCCATGATTGTAAATAATATCAATCATGTTAATTGCAGGAATATATATATATATATATATATATATATATATATATATATATATATATATATATATATATATATAGAATAGCGAGTGTCGTATATATAGTATATATATATATATATAGGTATGGTAGTAATTATCCTATGCAGAAAACTGACTATGAAATAAAGATACAAATTCTGTTGATAAATGAAAATATGTATCTTGTTTGAAATTACAGGAAGTGAGTGGAACTACAGAAGTATGTGAATGTGTGGAAATATGCTGTTTATAAATATCGTTCTCAAAAGTAATTATAAAATCTATTGCGCGTGTTATTAATAACAGTAATTACGGAAATTCATACTATTTTTGGAACTAGAGGATACATGTGGAAATATGGAACTATAACACTGGCTTAGAAATATGACATGTGTGGGAGACTGTATGTTTTAGATGGAAATATAGATTTAGTATAGAACTGGACATATAGAATGAGTATAGAATTTCGAAAAGTTGAGTGAGCACAGAATTTTGAAATATAGAATGAGTGTAGAGCTGGACATGTAGAGCCAGTATAGAATTTGGAAATATAGAATGAGCACAGAATTTGACAATACAGAATGAGCACAGAATCTGGAAGCACAGGGCACGTATGGAAAAAATGGAAGATCGTCTGTTATAGACGTAAACATATTGTGGGCATAGAAATCCACAAATGCCCAAAAATATAAAAGGGGCACCCGACTCAAGCAAGCCATGGGTCCAATCGTCATCTCCCAAATGATACTTTTTGCCTTATATAACTCGCATCCGTCCGTAAGACACACTTGCTCTCTCTCTCTCTCTCTCTCTCTCTCTCTCTCTCTCTCTCTCTCTCTCTCAAGCACAGCACCCCTTCCCCTGCTCTTCCATCCCCATTCCGTCTTCCCTAGAGCTAGATGTTGGCCTCCAACCCCCCCTCCCCCTCTCCCCCCCTCCACTTTATTCTCTCTCTTCGTACCCCAACAGGATCTATACATCGACCACCAAGCACCACCATATACACCCAACAGCCCCTCCTTCTCCTGTCTTTCCCCCTTCCCCCTTTACCTCAACCCCTTCCCCTTCTCTCTCTCTAACACGCTCTCTCTCTCTCTCTCTCTCTCTCTCTCTCTCTCTCTCTCTCTCTCTCTCTCTCTCTCCTCATTTCTCTGCTGTCCCTCTTAGGTCTTTTTCTCCATCCAGCACCGGCTCCGTCAAAGGAACTCTTTCCTCGTGAAACTATACGCGCGCACAGGCGCGCATACACAAACGCGCCGCGGATTTCTGAAGCAAAGGAGAATTAAATTTTATTCTTTCGTGCATTCTTTCGGGAAGCTGGGGGTTTAATGTAGATAAGGTTGCGGGGGAGGGGGATGTAGATGGCGGTAGGATGAGGAGGAGGGGGGAGGGTGATGCTGTGTCTTCAGGGTAAATGCAACGTTTTTCTTACCTTTTTTTTTTAATGAAGACACAGACGACATTCAAGCAAGGAGCAGAAAAAAAATAGCAAAATAAAAGGAAGATTTAAAAAAAGGATGTTTAAAAGCAGTAAGGCGGTTTAGAGATTACTTAAACAAGAGGCAAAATGGATAAAAAGGTGATAAGAACGAAATCTGCATTAAAAATGATGGGATTTTCTCTTTGAAATGGAAGATACACGCGGCAGTCATGCAAAGCAAAAAAAAAAAAAAAAAAAAAAAAGGTCATAGGAATAAGGAAGTTAGATTGTTATTTAAAAGAATATTGAACCAAAGATAATGATAGAATGTAAGGTTATACACAGGCCAGAATATAAACTAATAAAAATTTTTAATTCTGTCAAAATATTTTCCAGTCTTCTAACTGAACATAAAGGAACTTGCTCGTAGAAGCGAAGCGCTTATTTATTTATATATATTTTATTCATTATTTTATTTATTTCTCTATTTATTTTTCCTGGTGCTAAGTTTATCAGCTTATAGATCCTAATACCAGAAGACGTCAATTTATTAATTGTTTTATTCATCAATCTATTTATCTTTTGTTTATTTTTCCGATACTAAGTTTATCAGCGTAAAGACTCTAATAACGGAAGATTTCAGTTTATTTATCATTTTATTTACCAGTCTATTTATTTATTTATTTATTTTTCCCCCGTGCTAAGTTTATCAGCTTATAGGTTCTAATACCAGAAGACTTTAGTTCGATTCTTGTCATTGTCTACAAAGATATGAATATTAAACATTTAATAATAAATACTTGTCATACATCTCTTATGTAAAAACCATGGAAAAACGGAAATGCATGAAATTCAGCAGCAAAGAAATAATTCTTTTAATGACTTTTAGGTTCCTGTTACCGAGTTGTCAGGAATATTTGCAACTGCTGAAGTAAGAGGTCATGAAATGAGCATTTTCAAATATGATGCGTCCGTTTGTTAATCATGGTCCTCAACTGAGAGGTTTTTATTAGCATATGTTTCAAGGTGAGCACTTACGCACGCGGTCTTTGTATATATGTGTGTATATATATATCTCCTTCTTCTTCTTTTAACGTGCTTTTTTCCCTTTTGTAATGGGGTAAGCACGATGCTTTCTTTTTTTTGAAGGACTTTGATTTGGCTTTGGGGTAGACCTTGTAGTCTCGATCGGCTGCCCTGCTTGTCATCGCTTAGACCCCAGTAGCGTTATAATATATATATATATATATATATATATATATATATATATATATATATATATATATATATATATATATATATATATATATATATATATATATATATATATATATATGTGTATGTGTTTATATATACATACAGTACATACATATTTATATATTTATATATACATTGTATATATATATATACATACATACATAAATGCACACACACACATATAAAAATATATATATATATATATATATATATATATATATATATATATATATATATATATATATATATATAAAGTTGTGTGTGCGCACGCCTATGTTACTGCCTGGAAGAACGTGCTGGATATACAATCGCAGCGACAACATTCGGCCTTCAGTACGTATATATCCACATCTAATCACAGACAGATACCAAGTAAAACTACAGAACTGAAACACGTTCACCAGATCAAACACACAAGACTTTGTCAAATCACCAGCCCGGGTCCTTAAACACATTATGAGTGGGGGAAGATGGTTGATGGGCAGTATATCAACGAGATAATATTCGCCCAAATCCGCGGGCCATATAAGGGGAGAGGGAACGGCCATTATTAAATGAAGGAACCTAATTATGCGGCGATAACGGCCGAAAGAAAGAAATTAAATCCTAAGAGGTGAGCGCCAACGAATGGACGTTTGAATTAAAACAGGAAGAATTATACCTTGAGGACCGGGGTGGGCAATCATCGTAATTATCACCTGGGAGAGAGAGAGTGAGAGAGAGAGTTAGAGAGAGAGAGAGAGTTAGAAGGGAGAGGGTGCCTGATTGTAAGGGTATGTGCATCAGACAAAGAAGCAATCTAGTTACCACCAGAAGTACTTGGAATAATGGGCAAGATTATGCTTTTTTTTTTTTTTTTTTTTTTTTTTACAGAGCGCAAAAAAGAACGAGCGGGAAATGAAAAATAAAACGGTTCGCAATCACAGTAATCATCTTATTTATGAGATCCTTTAGGGCGGCGGCAAATTATCTTGAAAGTTATGCATACTACATCTCCCTGGTAAATAAAGGAAAATCATATATAGAGAGGAGTGTTTGGAAATTACGAGGAATCTTTACCTTTCTGTGGCTTTCGGAACTTGAGTTGTATTATTCCCTGCTGTGAATTTTCAGGCTTTTAGTTGTTGTAAATAGAAATGCATTAAGAGCATTTAAATACTTTATGTCCCTATTGATCAAGGAGCAGAATTAACGTATAATACAGAAAGTATTATACGTTAATTCTGCTCCTTGATCAATAGGGAGATAAAATTAGTTTAAATATATTGAGGCAGTTTTGAATTCTTACTTTATATGAAAACAAAATGTTATATATATAATAAGTATATATATATAGACACATATATATATATATATATATATATATATATATATATATATATATATATATATATATATATATATATATATATATATATTGTATAGTATATATACATGTCTGTGTGTGTGTGTGTAATGTTAAGGGGCAAATGAAAGAATGGTCATATTTACATAAACACTTATAAAAATGAAAAACAAACCACATATGACGATATGTCGACTGGATATATTGCTGCAGATGAAATTATGGTTTCCCTAGTAAATTTTATTTCCCCTCGCCATTAAAATTACAGAACGTTATTACAAGACAACAAGAAGACATCCAACTATAATCACTTCACTGAGCCAAAATATATTCTAATATTTACTGTCAACGTGCTCTGAATTCTTGTTGCACGAATATTTGTATGTAAAGCATCACAATTTGAAATGTATTTACAAGGTGTGAAACGTGACTTTTACTTTTCCTTAGGTTATTAAATATCACAGTGAATAAACAGTTGAAAGTCCAAGATCCTTTATATATATAAGTTTATAATCGTAAGACGAAGTAAGGGTAAAATTTTTATGGAAATGATAATGTCCTTTGTAACTTCCAAACAATTTGCTACACACTGAGAATGGCTCTGTCTTTCTTTAGTAAATAATTGAAGTTATAAAACTTGCTTAGTATGTTGCATAAGAGAGGATTGAAAGCATTTGATGAAATGGTGGTAGCTACCCAAGGAGAGAGAGAGAGAGAGAGAGAGAGAGAGAGAGAGAGAGAGAGAGAGAGAGAGAGAGAGAGAGAGAGGTAGTTGTGCTGTTTGATGATGTATGATAAATTGTCATTGAGAGAGAGAGAGAGAGAGAGGTAGCTATGCTGCTTGATGATTTATGATAAATTGTCGTAGAGAGAGAGAGAAAGAGATAGGTGCGTGACTATTTTTAGCAATGATTATACCGTTTATATTTCCAAAGCCCTTATAAATAAGGGGGCCGTTGTTAAAGTAGAGGGGGGGGGGAGACATCCGTCCGCTAAACATCTACCATTGCAAATTATGAAGTGAACCGTTCAATGAGCGTTAGAAACGTCTAGAAAAATCTCATTAAAAACAGCGACCCTAACTTGGGATTAAGCTGAGAAGGAGAAGACATCTTAATAATTTTAATATTTTTTACAATAATGATTGTCAAAATGTAACGCTAATTAACGGAATGATTAAACAACTAGTTTGTTAATGTCTTCACATTGTGCACTGAAAAGATCTAGATGGATTTTCGAGATAAAAACTGTAGTCCGTTGATGTTCTATTATATATATATATATATATATATATATATATATATATATATATATATATATATATATATATATATATATATATACATATATATATATATATATATATATATATATATATATATATATATATATATATTTATATTTATATTTATATATATATTCTTCAAGATGAGCGGAAATTATGCAAGGCAGCATTGCTTCTAATGGCTAACTGCAACGTAGACCAATGTTTATCATTCCAGTACACTTTGCACAACATGACCATCGTCAGTCTGTCTAGGTGCCACGCTGTCACAGTTCCCAGTGCAAAAAGATTCTCACTTCTTTATCTGTTAAATTGGGGAATGGTTTTCCTGCCCTTAGTTAAGTCAGCTCCAAATAATTCCATCCACTGTGCAAGCTTAAGTTAGATAAGACTGAGTTAGTTAATGTTACGTTAAGCTAAGTTAGGTTTAGTTTAAGTTAGGTTGGTGTCAGTGTATGTCTCATTAAAGGGTTCGAAACCACTAGGAACCTTCGTGATTGAAATCCCTACGAAGCACTAAGTATCAATTTCCTATGTTTTCTGACATCAGTCACTGTTTATGTATATATTACACTCAACTTTTTTGCTGCTTTATATACATATGTGTATATATATGTATGTATATATATATATGTATATTTGTTACTTATTTTTTTTTCTATTTTCTCTTTTCCATCAACAATTGTTTTATTATATGGAAGCAGGCTTTGCATCTTAATTAATGTCCCTTTTCGAAAAAGGTTTTTAATTTTGATTTTTTTATAATAACCAAAATAATGTAGCTATTAGCCGGCTGTATGTCACAGAAAACTCTCGTGGCAGGATTAGGAATCTTAGAGGCCACACACACAATCCTCAGAATGATTAGGCAGATTCTCCTTTACGGGATCTTTCCCTCTATAGTTAGGTTATGGAAATTTCTTCATTCTCCCTGGATCGCCAGAGGTGGCATTATTACATAAATGACTTTGCTCTAGTTTTAGAAAATGATACTGCCTTCGTGCTGGCTCCAAAATCCTCAATGAAGTTTTTCATGACTCATACAACCTTCCTCGATCAAGGGGGCTCGTCTATGGGAAACTAGGAGCTTGTGCTATTCAAGGACAGTCGGTTTATTATTATTATTATTATTATTATTATTATTATTATTATTATTCAGAAGATGAACCCTACCCATATGGAAAAAGCCCACAGTTACATGTCACCTAGGACCCTTCGCGTTAAATATCCTTAAATCTCTTTGCATCTCTTTATATCTCTGTATTAATATTGATACCTTCCATAAGCTTGAGGGTCTTTAAATACTGGTAGGCCAATACCTTTTTTTACGTCATCTTCAAGTAACTATTCCTCTGTCAAAGACTGATGGAAATTACAATTACCTGCAATATACTGGTCAAATGATTAACATAAGCCACTGCTATTATTCCAAAATACAAAACTTGCCGTTTTGTAGCACGAGGATACTGTAATTTAATTCATTATTATCTCAGTTAGCTTGTTCGTTAATGTCTCTATTTATTTATGCAGTTTTTTTATTTTTTATTCATTTTATGTAAGATTTTGTTGTTTAGTCGCGGTTTTCCTCACTACTGAGCACTGTTACAGAACTGTTTACTTAACTGTGAACAGTTACAACTGCTCACGGCATGATATAGTACCAGCAGTAAATACAGGAAGTCTGTAACCACAAAGCTAATTTAAAAATACTGTGTAAAAGTGAAAATTTTGGATGATATGTCTATTAATTTAGGTTAATGGATAACTGACTGTTGACTGTATTGAGAGGATAATTTATGAGAGAACTAAAATCTAAAAGCCTGTATATGAGAAAATTAATGAATAAAATGTTATCTATGACAGAATTGAAAAGGTAAAGAATTAGTAAGGTAACGATCTTACCCATGAAGGAATTAATTATATAAGATGTCATTTAGGAGAGAATAAAAATCTAAAAGTATAAATAATACAAAATCTATTATAGCTTTCATTTTGCCACTGTTTACTTCCAAAAAATATAGATTCGTGTTAAATGTTATCTAGTAATTAAGTCCATAACATTACATAATGTTTACTTTATTCTGTAGATAAATGCATTATATCTCTCATCACACCCTTTTCTGCTTAATTGTATAATGTGAGTGTTGATGCACTTGTGAATAGGACTTTTTTTTTTTTTTTTTACTATCACAGCGCTATTACCTCCCAGAAACTATTATGTTTGGAAATGATTCGACACGTTGGCAATAAAACACGAATATTTCAGAAGCGTATATGTTCTAGATATTGTTGTGAAATTAATAGTTATATTTAATGAATTCATATTTAATGAATTATGCTTCATAAGTTTGTATTAATATTGTGTGCCATATCATTGCAGAAGGGTAAACAAATTCTGATTCAGAAAATTAAAGTTAGAGCGACGTTTGAACGATTTTACTTAAAAACGAAGAAACTTAAAATCAGTGTTAAAAATGAAGAAATTTAAAATCGAAGTTAAAAACGAAGAAACTTAAAATCGAAGTTAAAAACGAAGAAACTTAAAATCAGTGTTAAAAATGAAGAAATTTAAAATCGAAGTTAAAAACGAAGAAACTTAAAATCAAAGTTAAAAACGAAGAAACTTAAGATCAAAGTTATCGCTTACCACCCGGAGGGAATTATCTGATAATAACAAAAACGAACTGAGTATAGTTTTCTTCTTTTCCTCTACTTTCTTTGATTCAGTAAGAGCTTTCTTGTGTACGATTAAGCAGCGATAATCAAAGAGATTTAGTCGTTATGCAAGTCTCTTTCAAGTACGGCTATTGCATAGCATATTTCTTCGACGTCAGGATAGCATGTGCAGGGAAATGTAAGAATTATTTGCACTTTTTAGTTTCAAGTACACGTATTTGAAAAGTATGAGGAGAAAGATTCGATGAAAAAGAATTCAGTGTTAAAGCAAAGAAAGTAACAAAGGAAATATGATTAGCCAATAGTGATCGAATAGTTGAATACTATATTGTTAGTACACAGTGATCTATAAGTTAATCAGGGTTCGGTCCCACACGAGGAAGACGCGACATGGGCTGGTCCCGTTAAACTTACAGTTACCTCCTTCGACTAATACAGTGAATTATGTACTTGTTGGCAGACGACCACAGTGGGTCGCAGATAGTTTTGGAAAGATTTTGAACAGGGATTTTACCTCGAGAGAGGTATAATTGGACACCCCTTCTCGTTCTGCAAGGGGCTTTGCATCACTTAACGATACGTAAATAGCTCAGGAGTGCCCAAAAGTGGTGTGCCACCTAGTGGAACCACCCCTTCATTAACGCTGTGTCAACAGAGAAGTACGCAAAATAAACAATTTCCCAAATATGTTTACCATAGGCAGTGAGATTATGATTTATGAAAACAATATTGAAAAGCTAATATTATTGTCGTCTAGTTCCCGTCTCTCTCTCTCTCTCTCTCTCTCTCTCTCTCTCTCTCTCTCTCTCTCACACACACACACACACACACACACACACCTTGGGATAATTTGAATGAAGATCTAACCTAATTGGCAACAATCACAGCCACATTCTTCTTGCAAAAATACTTAGGAATTTACAAGCTGTCATATCATCTTTTAGAATTAAGAGAGCATCAAATAGGCAATTCCACCACCCCATCATGATGAAACCGGATGTTCTCTCTCTCTCTCTCTCTCTCTCTCTCTCTCTCTCTCTCTCTCTCTCTCTCTCTCTCTCTCTCTCCGAAAAATGGTCTACATCAACCCTGGACACAGGTTAAATGCATAAACGGGTAAACACGATATTACGATTTCATGCAAATCTAGGAAAGATATGCGAATTGTTTACTGAATAGCAATATATATATATATATATATATATATATATATATATATATATATATATATATATATATATATATATATATATATATGTACTGTATATGTATGTATATATATATCACATGTGTATATTTATAAATAAGTATTTATATACACATATATAAACAAACACACACACACTCACACACACATACACACACACACACATATATATATATATATATATATATATATATATATATATATATATATATATATATATATATATATATATATATATATATATAAAACTAACAACTTACAAACTTTTTCAGAACCACCTGAATCTTCGCTAAAGCAAAAACTCTTAAAAGATCATAACAATTTTTGGAAAGGTTAGTGTTGAAGCATTCTAAATGAAAGAAGTACACCCACTGGCTTACCACAAAAGTGCAGATACTCCACCTCAAGTTTGTATGATTGTCTCAGTATTTCCTAGAGTAATGAACTCAATTCTTTTTCAAACTTGATTCAGTCTTGAGACAAAACTCCTCATGTGGTTTTGGGTCTTTACACATTTATCAAAGCCAGAAAAGTGGTTTTTTTTTTTTGTTGTTGTTGGGGACTCACTGAAAATCAAAAAACCTTTCCATTTCAGTCTGAAAGTAAAACATAAATTTGTTTCAGATCAGTAATTAAAATCGTAATATGTTCGAAAAATATATATACTTACGAAAGTAGTTTTAAGGTTAATAAAAATACAAGCGACCATCGTCCACAATGGGTATAAATAAATAACAATAATAACTAATAAACAGTAATAATAAATAATTGTTAATGCCGCATTATACCTAGAAACATTTAGCTACAACTATGCCAGGTGTGCAATGCACTGCTATGGGTTTAATGACGTATTGCGCACCCTTCCTCCCTTAAGAATATATGCCAATTATTTTTAAGTACCTTTTGGGGCAGAATATCAATTTTATTGATGGCTTTACATTATACCTTCGCGGAGCCACATCGCTGAAAACCCAGGAATTATTTTCCTCGCGCATGCGTAGTCGGCAGTTAAGGATTCCTAATGAGGGTCTTCCGTCCTTTCTTTTATCTGTTATTACCTCTCATTCATTTTCTCAGTCTTATTTCTGTACAGAGGCATCATCAGGAGTTTCTAAAAGGTCATTTCAAGACGCTGCTGGTCGACAGGAAATTATACCTGGTGTACGTTGCTGCCATAATTGCAAAGAATCTTCTGACTGCCAACGCAAGAACGAGCGGCGTTCTCTGCTTTATCGAATTTTTTTTTTTTTACTTCCATTTATATTACTAGTGTCATTATTATCATTTCGAGTCGTTAAGCGTTGACTCCGTGGTTATTGCTGTTAAATGGGTTTCAAGAAAAGGTATTTGACCGAATGGAATTTAATGAAACCTCTAGACCATCCGGCGCCTTGAGGGAGAAAAGGTTGGTGGTGAACAAGCCGCTTTTGGCCTCATGGAGTCGGCTCGTAGTGGAGGTCGAAGGAATGGCAGATTTAAGCAGCATCGGAACACAAGACCTCGTTCATCTAACGACACGACTTCCACGCCCTTTGGTCCGAGTACCCAGAGGTCTACACCAGTCTCGTAAACCCTGGCACTTCTGCAACTTCCAGGGGCCCTACTGGTGTATATCCCTGTTCAACTTACAGCAGCAGCAACAACAAAAACAACAATTGTTGTAAACTCTACCGCAACAACAGCGAATGATTCAACACTTGAAGTCCTTTATTGGCAATAATCTGATCACGTGACGAACATGTACGGCGCATGTAGCCTATACCTGTCATAGAACCGAAATCAAAAGCGAATGTAGGATTAAAATAGAACATTTAACTATTGTAACTGAATTATTAATCATCCCATAACGGAAACGATCTAATGATTAAGCAATTATGTAAAGCGTTTATAGCTCCTTTAAAATTCTGCCAGGGTCAGACATCTCGTTGTTCGTCTTGGCCAATTTAGAAAATGACACTTCAGACATGTTCCAACACCGAATTTTTTCGAATTAAGATTCGCACTTCGTCTGAACTAGAAATCTCATTGGTAAATCTCTGTCAGTGCTGTGCGGAAACTCAGTAAAATACTAAGTACAATTGCTAGAATTTGATCCAGTGATACTGAACCATTATTTCAGGAAAAGCTCTGACTATAAGTTTTTTATTCTTTTGTTGGTTGAAAGTTGCCACTTCTATTTTGCACAATTCTTGAACTTTTTCCAGTCTGAAAGACTGGTTAATTTTCCCTCTTTATCAGGTGTTGATGATCCCTGCTTTACTTATTTATATATTTATCTATCTGTTTATTTATTCATCATAGATATCTCTCACAACAATCAGTAGGCGTATCTATCAACGTATGGCATTTAACAACATGTTATGGGGACGTGGCATGACATAATTAACTGACGGCGAAAAAAGTACTGCATTCACAAGATCGATTGCGATGGCTTTGAAAAGAACGTAAATTTTGGTATAATAAAAAGTGATGTGTTTATCTGCTACATCAGTCATGATAGTTTTCTCAAATTCTTATATTTTATTCTGCAAGGATGTTTGTGTGTTGCGAAACTGAGTTTTCGTAGATAAAAATGGTTTTCACACCTAACTTTTTGTGACAGTTCACATTGTAAAAGTTGTGTACTATAGGCATTACTTAAGGTTCCTTGCAGAGTTCCTTCGGTCCTTAGCTTCAACACCGTTCATTCCTTTTACTGTGCCTCCATTCATATTCTCTTCTTCCTATCTTGCTTTCCACCCTCTCTTAACAGTTGTTTCAAAGAGCAACAGCAAGGTTTTCCTCCTGTTACACCTTTCAGACCTTTTTACTCTCAATTTTCCTCTCACCGCTGAATGACCGAGTGTTTGGCCTTGGGCCCAAATCTTGTATTCCATCCCACGTTATAAAAGTCACAGTGCATTCTTCTGGACATTTTAAAATGAAGAGATTCTCTCTCTCTCTCTCTCTCTCTCTCTCTATAAATATGCATAATACGCACATGAGTTATCTAGCATTTACAATATTTCCATAACATCTGTTTTATGAAAACAGCGTAAAGAAAATCTCTCTCTCTCTCTCTCTCTCTCTCTCTCTCTCTCTCTCTCTCTCTCTCTCTCTCTCTCTCAAAATATGCATAATACGCACATGAGTTATCTTGAGTCATCTAGCATTTACAATATTTCCATAACATCCGTTTTATGAAAACAGCGTAAAGAAAATATTCTCTCTCTCTCTCTCTCTCTCTCTCTCTCTCTCTCTCTCTCTCTCTCTCTAGGATAGCTAGCATTCTGATGGATTTCGTATTCATTATAAATTATCTATTTCTTACTCATAGAGTTATAAACTGTAGATATTCTACTCTCTCTCTCTCTCTCTCTCTCTCTCTCTCTCTCTCTCTCTCTCTCTCTCTTCACTGGATAGCTAGCATTCTCAGTGATTTCGTCTTTATTGTAAGTTTATATATTTTTATAAAAATATAAACTGCAGGTATTCTACTCTCTCTCTCTCTCTCTCTCTCTCTCTCTCTCTCTCTCTCTCTCTCTCTCTCTCTCTCTCTCTCTCTCTCTAGGATAGCTAGCATTCTAAATGATTTCGTATTTATCATAGATCTATCTAGTGTTATAAAAATATAAACTGCAGATATTCTACTCTCTCTCTCTCTCTCTCTCTCTCTCTCTCTCTCTCTCTCCCACAGGATAGCTAGCGTTCTAAATGATTTATTATAAACATAGCTATTGTAATAAAAATGTAACTTCAGATATTCTACTCTCTCTCTCTCTCTCTCTCTCTCTCTCTCTCTGTCTTTGATCGTGATCATGTCCTTACCGCGAAATCACTTTTTGATTCTGCCCATTATTATGACACGTATATATACTTTTTAATTGCAAGGTGCTCGAATCAACGTCAGTTTCCACATGAGAGATCTTTGTACAGTGGAAGGCGCCCAAACGGAGATGAGGTAATCTCGCTATTTTCATACCAGTTCAGGTGTGAGGGTGATATTGTGGTAAGTAAAGAAAACTCATGTCTAGAATTCTAATTGGTTTTACTGTTCTTTTTTATCTAAATTACTTAAGACTCAAAATCATTCTCATTGATTTACATAACTTGGATATATGTATATATATATGCATATACATATATATGCGTATATATGTATATGCATATTATGTATATATATTATATATATGCATATACATACATACATATTTATGTACACAGACATATATATATATGTGTGTGTGTGTGTGTGTGATGTTGTTAATGAATGAAAAAACTATTGCGATAATAACTACACTAATGAACAAACAATAACTTTTTAGTAACTTAATCAAGTAATCGTGACATCGCGAAGAGTGAAGATTAATACTGATCAGCAAAACTGAAACAGTATTTATCCTGGGAATAAAAAAATAAAAGAAGTAACACCCTAAATAAGCCAGATTTATAATGAACTAGTAGAACAACTTCGAATGACCGTATCACATGTGGCTAAGGAGAGCATTAATGAAGGAAGTAAAAGATTATAATTTTCAGAGGTACATTTGGCCATTTGCATCGTATGATCGAAGGGACACATTTCAAATATTTTCATCGACCTGTAATTCGATAAGCGAGCGAGGTTTAATATTATCATTTTCGTCAAAAAAAAAAAAAAAAAAACTGGTTCAGAGGTTAGGCAGAAATACGTAAAATCTGTCATGGTTGCTTTTTATTTGACTGAAATATTTAGGAAATGGATAGTTACTGTAAAAAAGTCTACACATATATACAGTATATGTATATATATAATGTGTGTGTATGCGTGTTTATATATGTACATATATTTATATGTGTGTGTGTTAGAAATATTAACACACAATTACGTGTGGAACAGAAATAATTTTCTGACAAACATCAGGATCGAACTCAACTTGTGTGGCCTGGTTGGCAGCACTCTGGTCTTTCATTTGAAAGACCTGGGTTCTGATCCTGATGTGAGTCAGAAATTTATATATATATATATATATATATATATATATATATATATATATATATATATATATATATATATATATATATATATATATATATATATATATATATATATATATATATATATATATGTGTGTGTGTGTGTGTGTGTGTGTGTGTGTGTGTGTGTGTGTGTGTGTGTGTGTGTTTGTAAAGATTACAAGACACTTACTTGCTAGATAAAAAGAAAAAAATTGATTTGCTTAATTTTCTGAGAAATTTATTTTGTGGAAAACCGGCCATTCTTAATTAGGAAACATTAAGACACCTTAAATATTCCAAGGTCTTACGTGCACTTAGGGAAAAACGAGCGTAATTTTCTTCTGTCAAAATTTTTGAACTGCTAAAGAGTAGAACATATTTAGAGATACAACAAAGGGAACGCACCAGAGAGAGAGAGAGAGAGAGAGAGAGAGAGAGAGAGAGAGAGAGAGAGAGAGAGAGAGAGAGACCCCCTATCTCAAGATATTGGACGTAACTTCCTGCCTTTGAGAAATACAGTCTCATAAATGAGTATAAACAGTATGCTGAAACACAAACATTCATTGTTTTATTGATAATATTCTTTTATTTATTATATATAGTCTTGAGGAAAGAAAAAAAAAAAGAAAATCTAAGAGTTTGAGGCAACGAGGGAACCAGAAAATAAGCTTAGAAGTGAATGGCATTCAGGGAATTTATTCGATAAAATTTATGAATATATTTATAAATACTCCCCCTCCCCCCAAAATAATAATCAAGACCTTACCTCTTCTAATTCAGCGCAGTGTGAGAGAGAGAGAGAGAGAGAGAGAGAGAGAGAGAGAGAGAGAGAGAGAGAGAGAGAGAGAGAGAGAGAAGCTGGTGGGGAAGACTGGTAGTTTTACTTCTGCCAACAGTGACAGCAACATAATAATAATAATAATAAATAATAATAATAATAATAATAATAATAATAATAAAGATAATAATTTTATTTTTATCATAACTGTCATTATGGAACACCCCCAAGAGCGTATATTAACAATAGATACGAGTATATAAAATGTTCATAGAAGATGAGGCAGTAACTATGTAGGAGGTCAGTAACCACATTTATTTATTTATTTATTTATTTATTTATTTATTTATTTATTTATTTATTTATTTATATTTATGTTTAGTGATCTCCAAACAGTAAAAATAAGACATGAAGTTGCAGCATATCTAATGTTTTTTTTTCCGTGATCGTTTTTCGTCAATTTCATTGACAATGATGATATATCTAACAATTTTTCTGGAGAGCTTTTTCTCAGATTTCGTGGTAGAGTATTAACATTTGTGTTGGTTTTTATATTGGTTTTTTCTTTTTTTATTTTTATTGAGTTTTTGTTTCCTTCAAATTTCATGGGGGAATAACATCACTTATATAGACTCTTATTTGTTCTTCGTTGAATTTTACCGTAAGTATCACAGTCGATGAATGTCACTAGAATGTAAGTGATTTTATCTGTTTTCAGTCTGAAAGAAAAATCACTTCTTATAAGACAAACAAATCCATGATAAAAAGGTGTAAGCTGTTATCTCTTATCTATCCAAAAATAGGAGAGCTTCTTCGGTAATCCCTTATCTGGGGAACACGAATCAGCACTGTGCAAGTTGGTCGAACGGAATGTTTCTTGAAACAGAATGAAAAATACGGAAAATAGAAAAAAAACTAGGTAGCAGCTGAATAAAAGTGAAAAAATACCCCACTTCTAAACAGTTGGATAGACAAAACATGACAAAAGACGAAAATATCATATATATGTAAAGATTTACGAGTCCTGTTTCCTTTGTATAAATGTCAGTGAACATTTTGAATAAAAATACTTTTGTTTTGCGATAGCTAAACTTTCTTCCCATTACTAGGAGAAACGTATAAATAGCAATGAGGATTTTGAATACTTTTGCACTCGTCGTATTTTCTTCCCATTGCTATAAGAAAGCATATCCCTGGCCGTGGCTTTTAGTTTTCTGTAAAAGAGAACTATTGAGATGGCTATTTGTCTGTCCATCCGCACTTTTTGTGTCCGCACTTTTTCTGTCCGCCCTCAGATCTTAAAAACTACTCAGGCTAGAGGCCTGCAAATTGGTATGTTGATCATCCACCCTCCAATCATCAAGCATATCAAATTGCAGCCCTGTAGCCTCAGTAGTTTTTATTTTATTTAAAGTTAAAGTTAGCCATGATCGTGCGTCTGGCACCGCTATAGGTGCCAAGAACGCAGGCCACCACCTGGCTGTAGCTGAAGGTTTCAGGGGTCGTGGCTGAGAGTTTCATGCAGCATTATACGCTGCACAGAGAACTCGATTGCGCCGGAGAAACTTCGGCGCATTTTTTACCTGTGCATCAGTTTCATGTACAGGTAACATCACCGAGGTATCGTCGGTGAAGTGCGGAATTGCCTTCCTTGGACGCTAATATATATTTCTAGATGAGTACTCGCGAATTAATAATATCATCGGAATAAAACGAATACAGTTAATTTGCTCGTAATTTTTATCGACAGACAAAGGTAAAGGTCAGAAAGAGCCATTAAATTTTTCCAGTTCATGTAAACATTCATCTACATTAAATAAATACTCTCTCTCTCTCTCTCTCTCTCTCTCTCTCTCTCTCTCTCTCTCCTTTCTGCCTCTTCTTGTCATTACTGATGGTGCGAAGCAATTGTTCTTTAAAATCTCTCTCTCTCTCTTCTCTCTCTCTCTCTCTTATTACTATGGTGCGAAATAATTGTTCTTTAAAATCTCTCTCTCTCTCTCTCTCTCTCTCTCTCTCTCTCTTTCTCTCATTACTATGGTGCGAAGTAATTGTTCTTTAAAATCTCTCTCTCTCTCTCTCTCTCTCTCTCTCTCTCTCTCTCTCTCTCTCTCTCTCTCTCTCTCTCTGATACTATTCATTGATAAACTAGGTTATTTGTAAAAAAAAAAAAAAAAGAATCACTTTTAAAACGCCTCCCTTTTCAAATGCAAAAGTTGATCACCATTTTCTGACAATCCGCGAAGCAACCACAACGTAAAACTTCCCAAGCAAGCAAACATTCATCTGCACTACGGAAATGATGAGGTGCATCTCTCTCTCTCTCTCTCTCTCTCTCTCTCTCTCTCTCTCTCTCTCTCTCTCTGTCACACTTACACAGTGCGTTTCCTGTGACCTACTTCTCCCACACGTCTTTGGAAGAGGAGCGGCGGCAGAACTCATTCACGTATTTTGGCTTCTGAATCCTTACTCATTATTGTTTATTTCGTTCGTTAATTATTTAATTGTTGTCATTTTTTATCTCTCATTGTGCTTATCTGTTCGTAAACATTTTACGCTTACCTTCAGAAGTCTTTTGTAAAATTTTTTTTTTTTTCAATGGATGCTACCAAATAATTCTATAATAATTTTTCCTATCTCCCTTTCTTCAAGGTTCTTGGAGAGAGAGAGAGAGAGAGAGAGAGAGAGAGAGAGAGAGAGAGAGAGAGAGAGATGTATGTCTGCGCATGTAACAGAGAGAGAGAGAGATGGGTGGGGTATGTGTTTTTGCATGGACGGATAGAGAGAGAGAAAGTCCTTCACTGTTCTCGATCTATCTTGTGCCCGATTCCGTAGTTACTGGAAACTACCAGTTTTCGGAAATGACGTCAATGGGTCCAAATTCCCAACGGGCCACATGTTTGTCAGTATTACTCAAATCTTCGCTATCGGTGTCAAAATGTAAAGGATAAAGTCATTCAAGGTCTTGAAAAAACAAAAGATTTTCGTCACATTGTATTATATTTCTATGGGGGTTAAATCTTCTTTGAATTTACATTATATTTCCAGTTTTATCTTCCGAACATTGGCAGCAACCCTTTCTTTGTTGCTGATACTTCATTCAACAACTAAAGCACAAAGTAAGAAAAAAATAAGAAAATATTGAAATGATACAAAATTCGAAAAATTGCTCCTGAAACGTCTTACAAATATATGAATAAAGTTTGCGAATCACCTTAGTAATATTTTCCTTATCTTCTGGATTGTTGTACGCGCATCCAAATTGCTGACTGACGGACGAATAGAAAAAAAAAAAAAAACGTTCAAATTTTATCGCCAAAGTCTAAACATTGCTTATTGGGATTTTGCTTTACCTGAAACACGATTCTCACGAACGCTGGAACTTTTGTTAATTTTCTCAGCGTCATTTTCATCTGACATCAGGTTATTGAAGTGATTGCTGGATTGACATACATATGCATTATATCCCTATTGTTTGAATTGCACACATAGGCATTGTATAGCTATTGTGCACAGACATACGTTCATACTTAAACTTCTTGAATTACATACATAGGCATTATATACCTTTTAAACACATACATGCATTCATACATACGTAAGCTTCTTCTTGAATTACATACTTAGGAATTATATACCTATTGTACACATACCTACACATACATAACTTCATGAATTACATACATAAGCATTGTATACTTTCTGTGCACATACTACATACACTCATACATAAACTTCTACCTGGATATGTTATTGAGATTTCGGTTTAGTAGCTATGGGATAAATTAGGTGGAATGCAAGGTAATGCACGCAGAATAATGTACTCTCTGTGTATGTCAGTACACGAATATTCTACACACACACATATATTTATATATATATATATATATATATATATATATATATATATATATATATATATATATGTGTGTGTGTGTGTGTGTGTGTGTGTTTGTGTGTTTATTTGCTATTTATTTCTTTATTGGTGCATATGAATTATTAATCACTTTATTATTGCTTTTCAAAAATCGCTGAATATTGTCTAGTCAGTGTTTTCATTCATTTTTCAATCTCCGACTGGGATTGCATGAATGTTTCGTTTTACTTTTCAAGTTTGTTAACAATGGTAATATAGTTTCCATTGTAAACGCAAAGAAAAATTAATGTCCTTTCTATTTTACGTTTATTTTGACCAAATTTATTTATTTGGTTCGAGAATTCATTTGGAATGCTATTTAAAAAATAATAAGGCTTAAATGTAAAAAAAATAAGGCGTAAATGTAAAAAAAAAATAAGGCGTAAATGTAAAAAAATGAAAAGGCGTATATGTTAAAAGAATAATAAGGCGTACAACTTTATCGATCTATTTTTTCTTTTTTTTTTTTTTTGCTTTTTTTTTGTACACGGATCCTGACGGGACGACCAGCTTCGTAGCTTCTTCGTGCCCCCCCTAACCCTCCGAGAAAGAAATGCTCAGTTACTTTTTTAACCTGCGTTCGTACCCATCTCGCCAAGGGGTTTCGGACCCTAGAAGGACCATATACCCGTTCCTTTATTCCCTCCTTCTCCTCCTCCTCCTCCTCCTCCTCCTTCCGGGGGCGCCTCTCGCGTCCTACGGCGGAGGCACCGAAAGCAAGCTTGTGTACTGCCGCTGCCACCTTCAGCTGTGCCTGCTCCTGCCTATCCAGCACCTCCTCCTCCTCCCCCTCCTCCTCTCCCTCCCTGCTCCTACTGCCTCTGTACCTCATCCTCTCCCCCATCATCAGCGTGTATGGCCCCTCCCAGGATCGTTACTCTGCAGTCTTCCTCTTTTCGTGCTCTCTCTCTCTCTCTCTCTCTCTCTCTCTCTCTCTCTCTCTCTCTCTCTCTCTCCTTGTCCTCAGAACCCTCCCCAAATAAAGGCGACCGAAAATCATTACGAACCTCCCCAATGCAGCCAGCAGTACGCCCGCTACATCCCTCTCTCCCCTCCCCCCTTCCCCTTAACCCCCCCCCCAACCCCCACCCCAGCAACACCCCTTCACCCCTACACCCGATGCAGAGGCCCCCATCACCGCCCACCATATCGAGAAAGGGCCGTGTTCTCTTTCCAGTCACCTCTGACGACGTCGTTGCATTTTCGGGTGTTCTCGCTTTTTTTCTTTTTTTTTTGAGGGGGGCGGGGGTCCCCTGATCGCGTAACCGCCGCCCGCGTACTTTACGATCTCTTGACCGCTTTCCTTGACCTTCCAAAAAACAAAAAGATAGTAAAAAAAAAAAAAAAGAAACGGGGAAGCGACGGGCGTGTTTGTAAGATACGATCCTGGACACGATAACGCCGCGGACGGCTGTAGCATCCATCCATCGCATCGGCGAAGGCAAAGCTACTTACCTACCTGTAGGTAGCGTAGTAGCACCACGATACGTAAATTCCGTCCTTCGTCAGAAGTTACGCAAAGGTCGCTTCTTTTTATGTTTTTCCGCTTCCGCTCAGAATAACAGGGGAGAGGAGATAGGAAAGAGTGTGCTTTCGGAGCGAATGTGGGATGTCTTACTCCCAATTTCGAGCGAGTCCTTCTGAGTCCTTTTGTAAGTGAGTCCGTCTGAGTCATTTTATGGTGTGTCCTTCTGAGTCCTTTTTTAAAGTGAGTCCTTCTGAGTCATTTTCTAGTGTGTCCTTCTGAGTCCTTATCTAGTGAGTCCTTCTGAGTCCTTTTCTAGTGAGTCCTTCTGAGCCCTTTTCTAGTGAGTTCTTCTGAATCCTTTTCTAGTGAGTCCTTTTTAGAGTGTCCTTCTAAGTCCTTTTCTAGTGTGTCCTTCTGAGTCCTTTTCTAGTGAGTCCTTCTGAGTCTTTTTCTAGTGAGTCGTTCTGAGTCCTTTTCTAGTGTATCCTTCGGAGTCCTTTCCTAGTGAGTCCTTCTGAACCCTTTTCTAGTGAGTCCTTCTGAGTCTTTTTCTAGTGGGTCCTTCTGAGTCCTTTTCTAGTGTGTCCTTCGGAGTCCTTTTCTAGTGAGTCCTTCTGAACCCTTTTCTAGTGAGTCCTTTTCTAGTGAGTCCTTCTAAGTCCTTTTCTAGTGAGTCCTTCTGAGTCCTTTTCTAGTGAGTCCTTCTAAGTCCTTTTCTAGTGAATCCTCCTGGGTCCATTTCTAGTGAGTCCTTCTAAGTCCTTTTCTAGTGATTCCTTCTAAGTCCTTTTCTAGTGAGTCCTGAGTCCATTTCTAGTGAGTCCTCCTGAGTCCTTTTCCGGTGAGTCCTTCTGAATAATTTTGTAGTGAGTCCTTCTAAGTCCTTTTTCTAGTGAGTCCTTCTGAGTCCTTTTCAAGTGAGTCCTGAGTCCATTTCTAGTGAGTCCTGAATCCTTTTCTAGTGAGTCCTCCTGAGTCCTTTTCTGGTGAGTCCTTCTAAGTCCTTTTCTAGCGAGTCCTTTTGAGTCCTTTTCTAGTGGATCCTTTTAAGTCCACTTCTAGTGAGTCCTTCTGAATCCTTTTCTAGTGAGTCCTCCTGAGTCCTTTTCCAGTGAATCCTTCTGAGTCCTTTTCTAGTGAGTCCTTCTGAATCCTTTTCTACCGATTTCTTCAGTGTCCTTTTCGAGTGAGTCCTTCTGGAGATAATTATGTCATATCACATCCTAAAACACAGTGGTCTATTCAGCTAGGGTCCCCTGAAGTGTATCGGCCTGGCTTGAGTTCGGGGGGCGGGGGGGAGGTGGGAGGGGTGTCCCCATTTGATGACATGATAGACGGCGAGATGATTGAAGACAGAAGAAGAAGCAGCGCTGGGTGATTGCTGCAATCTGGAGGAAGAGATGTGATACTTAGGTTATAATACGTGGGTCTCTCTCTCTCTCTCTCTCTCTCTCTCTCTCTCTCTCTCTCTCTCTCTCTCTCTCTCTCTTTGTCGGACATCAATCTTTGGGTTTTTGTTGGTGTGGCGATTTCCCGCTTTCATAGTGTCTATCTATCTATATATCTATCTATTAATTTTTCAGAATACATATTTTGTATTACTTAGTGAGCGATATATATATGTATATATATGTAAAAGATATTTATATATATACAAATATTTGATTACGAATGAATTCATAATCACACGACCAGATTATGTATTTGTCAGTCTCCTCGAAAATTTATGAATATTAGTGTATCTGTTTTCTTTTAACTCATCTGGATGGCTGCAGACTAGCAAGCGCACATACGCATGATAAAGTGATCACTTTATATACATAGGGGACATGGATGCGTTATATACACACACACACACACACACACACATATATATATATATATATATATATATATATATATATATATATATATATATATATATGAGAATATATATTTATATATGTTTGTGTGTACGTATGTATATATATATATATATATATATATATATATATATATATATATATATATATATATATATATATATATATATATATATATATATATATATATATATATATATATATATATTATGTATGTATGTATATATATATATACATACAAATTAGAACTAGTTTTTCTTCATGCATTATTAGAAGCAAGTACATTTTTTCACAAGATTCATAACATACTTAACTCTGACCTAAGCAAAGTCCAAATATTTACCATAAAGGTTAGAGTCCGCGGTCGAAGTTATGACAGGTCATGTGACTGAAGATGACCTTACGACCAAAAAAAAAAAAAAATTTTTTTTCTAATGATAAGACAAATATTTTGTTACAGAGATGTCGTCCTTTCTGTGACCACTTATCATTTTCGTATCGGTTTTGAAATACTGGCGTATTTTAATTCCCTATTTTGGATATTTTTTCTTTACGCTTGGCCATTGTATCGAAATCGCTCGTGTCTTTGTTTTGACAGAGAATCTTTATAAAACAAAACGCCATGTGTGTAAATATGATTACTTTGCTGCGTGTTACAGTGGCGGTTTATCTCACGAAAATTCTCGTGCAGGGTCCAACCTCTCACAAAATAGTCTATATATATGTTTCAAGGTATAGCATGATTTTCGGGTGTGAATTCAAGATTATTGAAATAAGCTTGAAAATAAATAACTTATAGTCATATTTGTTATGTATTAAGCTAACAATGAGTTGGGCAGCTAAACGTCCGTTTCTTGTCCAGACTTGAAGATCGCAAGGATAGGAAGGCGGTGTGGAAGGGAGAGGTTTAAGCGCTTAAGGAAGCGAAACACCCCTTAGCCTCTTAAAGTAAGGAAGTCTATAGTAAACACGAAATATACATGAGCTGCTGGAAAATTCCAAAGATTGTAAGTAGGACGAAAACAATTCCTCAGTGAACCGTGTACTGATTTTCTTGTGTTTAGAAGAATTATCATATCTGGTGATTAAAAAATTCATTTCATCTCTCTCTCTCTCTCTCTCTCTCTCTCTCTCTCTCTCTCTCTCTCTCTCTCTGTACTCTCTGTGTACGCCTGTGTGTGTGTGTGTGTGTGTGTGTGTGTATATATATATATATATATATATATATATATATATATATATATATATATATATATATATATATATATATATGTGTGTGTGTGTGTGTGTGTGTGTGTGTTGTGTGTGTGTTTACAACAACGAATGCTTGGACACCACTTACTTTTTAATGATGTAGTTATTGCTCGTGATAAATTTCCTTAATAATCACTTCACGCTGCATAATTACGTAATAGAATGATTCCTTAACCTATATTACTCTGCCCCGAAATTGAAGCATGTTAGATTTAACTTCCTGCTTTACTTTGAAGACTTAATAACGATTGATAACAAACTTATAAAATACGTTATAAACGTATTCGCAAAGAAATCACATAGAGTTGTTAGCAGGAAGGAAAAGGGACTCGTATATTTGTTGTCAGTGGCACCGAATGCATAGCCATTATTCCCCTTTCCGTTGTAAGGAAGCAAAATGATCAATAAGTCATTGTTGCATGGAACACGCCATTACCATTCCATAACGACTGCTTTCCACGAGTAAGGGTCCGGAATTCCAGTACAGTCAGGGCGGTATAGGAATGGGGATAGGTGGGAGAGGGTATGGGATGGGTAACGGCTTGCTGAAGATAATTATAAGTAATTGGGAAAGGATGTTCTTCTGTATACTGCGAGATTGGGCATGAACGAGATGCGTTACAGGTCGGCACGTATCCCAGTACAGTGCAATACAGTACAGTACAGTACAGTACAGTAAAGTATGGTCGATGTATTTTTTTTTTTTTGTGTGCGCGTTTTGGAGGTGACCGTAAATATTATAAGAGAGTCAAGATTGAGATGGTGTGGGCATGTGGTAAGAATGAGTGAGGAGAGAGTGAAGAGGGCTTGATAAAACTTGTTAGAGGCATTTTAGTAAGGAATAAAGAGCATTTGACAGACTCGTTTCCCAGCTTTTGTGGTTCCTGAAGGTACTGTTTTCCCCTTCCAGAACATTTTTTCTTCCATTTGTGTCTTCTGGATTCCATAAGACGCTAAAAATACCCAGATGATCTATTTTTCTCACATGACGAAGCATCTTTATGTTCTGAGAGAAATTTGTATGTACCCCTTAAAAAAAATATGGAAAATAGCAGGTTAAACTGTTTTATCGATATGATTTGTGAAATAAGGCTGTCAATCCAAGCACTGGGTCACATTTTCGGTCACTCCGTGCTGAAGGCTAAAAAGAGGAAGTTTGAGTGGTTGGACAGCAAGATAAAGAGATCCAGAAAACTGAAGATAAAGTACAGGGATCCAAAGGTGATCCCAGGAGAAAACCTCTCAGTTACAGTAAACTAAGATAATGGTTAGACAGGTTGAACAGCAAAATTTAAAGGAAGCGGGAACGGTGGTAATGTGAAAGACTAATTAGTGGGTGTATATAGGGGCCGTTGGGACGCTGCAAACACCCATTTAGTAATGCCTACAATGAACCACGTGAGATGTACTGATGACGCTGCTCTTTTATCTATGAAATTAATATACTACTTGAAAGCTGTTTTGAAAATGACAGTCAATATCGTCAAATATAGATGATAGTTATACAGTCGACTGAGAAAAAACCATGTTAGTTTTCTGTAAAAGAAAACTATTGAGATGGCTGTTTGTCTGTCCGTCCGCACATTTCTGTCCGCCCTCAGATCTTAAAAACCACTGAGGCTAGAGGGCTGCAGATTATGTTGATCACCCACCCTCCAATCATCAAACATTCCAAATTGTAGCCCTCTAGCCCCTGTAGTTTTTATTTTATTTAAGATTAAAGGTAGTCATGATCGTGCGTCTGGCACCGCAACAACACAGGCCACCACGGCCGGCTGAAGGTTTCATGGGCCGTGGCTGAGAGTTTCATTAGCATTATACGCTGTACAGAAAATTCGGTTGCGCCGAAGAAACTTCTGCGCATTTTTTACTTGTTTTTATGCTTATTGATAAATATTCATATAAGAAATACTGTGAAAAGTGCGCCCACTTTTCTTAGTTATTGATGAAAATCGTTCAATCCTTTGGGTATTAAGAAACTTATGGACTCTTTCGTTGGATATTAATGAAATTTATACGCTCCTTTGGAAGTCTGTTGTGCAAGTTATGCGCCTCTTGTTAAATATTAATGAAAATTATCCATGCCTTTCAGAAAATTGAACTATATTTTTGCGCTTTGTTGTCAAGTATAGGCCAAAGTTATGTACTCCTTCAGGAAATTACTGTGAAAGGTAGTCGCTCTTTTGTTAAATGGGGCGAAATGAACTGTGGACTCTTCACCAAAATCGGAAACTCGCCTTTGAATTCATTATGAAGCTATAGTGTTTGCAAAAATGCTATAGGATTTTATAAGCACCGTGCTAAATATAACATATTTTCGGAAGTCAAATATTACTGATCGCAAATATTAAGGATGTTTCAGTGTACTTCTGGATGTTAGTTGTCCCTTCCATAATGAATGTGTTTTCTTAACGAAGTTGTATTAATAGATCAGAATTTCCTGTGGAAAAACTGCAAGGAAGAGTCTGTCTTGCTTAATTGTCATTGCTCAAGTTATTTTAGCACGTTTTAGTATGTTTTTAACAAGGCAGAGATGTAACTGAACGCCGAAGCCTTCTCTTTTGTCTTTGCACTGAACAAACTAGCAACATTACCTAGACGTTCTGGCGCTCTTTGAGAAAATTCAGGAAGTCTGTTCAAAGAGTAAAGTTCCTCGTTGGACGAGTGGGTAGAGTTCTCGGATAGCACTCTGCTAGGCCCGAGTTCGAGTCTTCGGTCGGCCAATGAGGAATTAGAGGAATTCATTTGTGGTGATAGAAATTCATTTCTCGGTATTATGTGGTTCGGATTCCACAATAAGCTGTAGGTCCCGTTGCTGGGTAACCAATTGGTTCTTAGCCACGTAAAATAAGTCTAATCCTTCGGGCCAGCCCTAGGAGAGCTGTTAATCAGCTCAGTGGTCTGGTTAAACTAAGGTATACTTAACTTTTGTTCAAAGAGTAAAAACTAATCAATGAATGACGTGAGAAGTATATTGAGACATGTATGTGCAAATTAAGTTCCCAATTATAGAATGGCGATTAATATTGAGGTCACTAAATCCAGATTGAAAAATTAGGCGTGGAGTGGGTAGGGGTTTGGGAATGGATAGGTGGGGGCTGGGGGTGGGGTGGGAAATAAAGGCAAGAAAGAAACAGAAGAGCGGCGAGCCCCTTTAGGTAAAGCTTGCCTCTGTCCAAGCCTTTGCAACTCTTCGAACAAATTGTGTATTTCAGGTTCCTTTGAGTTGGTGCCTTTCCATTACTCTCGTTATCGCTGGAACAAGAATGCGATTCCAGAGGAGGGATTGTCCTGGAGGAAATTGCTGGAAGGAGAAGGAGGAGGAGCCTTCCATGTCTGTTCCAGGATGCTGTGGGGTGAGACAGAATGCGAATTCTCAAAAGTGACTTTCAGACTCTGAAAGCTCTTGAATATCTGAATATCTGTTTATCTGTTTATCTATCTATCTATCTGTCAATATATATGTGTGTGTATACACTGCATATATATATATATATATATATATATATATATATATATATATATATATATATATATATATATATATATATATATACATTATATTATATGCAGTGTATATACACACTATATATATATATATATATATATATATATATATATATATATATATATATATATATATATATATATATATATGTATGTATGAAATTTTTATCACACCTTGATTTATATACATTCATGAAGCTACAAATGTTGTTTAATATCAAATTCACGCTACCTCGCGAATATCCCCGATGGGAAATGATCACCGAAGGGGAATTTATAAGTGATAAATGGATCGGTACTGCCGGGTCTCATATATATATATATATATATATATATATATATATATATATATATATATATATATATATATACATATATATATTAATAAACTATTGTGCAACAAGGGGAAGTATCAATAAGCATCAGCATCACCTATCATTTACCAACCCTGAGCAACCCAACATAAGCATCCATACCTGGACGGGGTCTACGTCCCCGAACTCCAGCTACCACCAATTATGCTACTCCCTCGTCCCCCTCCCCTCCACCCCTACCCCCCACCCCCGACACCCCACCGTCCACTTTTCACTCATCCCATCTCTTCCGAGGTTCATTTTGCTTCTGTTGCATTAAGAGAGAAAAAAACGGCAGTGACACCTCAACGCTGAGGACCTCCCCCCACCCCAGCAATGTCACTTAAAGAGGCGATTCGTGGGAACCGGATGGTCCGGTGAAAAAAGCAAACACTCAGTGGGCTACGTAAGAATTCTCTCTCTCTCTCTCTCTCTCTCTCTCTCTCTCTCAGGAAGAAAGAACCGAGAAGTGTTTTTTCCAGTGACTTCTGGTGGTTCTTTTCGTAAGGATTGTTTATAGACTGACATCTTTTTATTTTTTTTGGCAGTGTTTTATTTTCACGCTGATGTTTCTTTATCTTCGGAGAATTCCAAACCTTCATGATACCAGTGTTGTCCTATTCGGAAGAAAATAGAAGTCTTGGAAAAGGAGGAGGAGGAGGAGGCTGGCTAACGGTGGAATTGCAGTGGAATAGGAGGAAAGGTGTATTAAGATCCTGGAAATTCCCTGACCTACCTCTTCTTCCTTTCCCTTGCCTGGAAATTTGCATGGAAAAAGACCCCCGCAGATTGGTCCATTTCAGGGAAGACTGATTTGGAGTTTACAGTCTCTCTCTCTCTCTCTCTCTCTCTCTCTCTCTCTCTCTCTCTCTCTCTCTCTCTCTCTCTCTCTCTCTCTCTCTCGGAATAAAAGAGGTGTGTTGTCTTGAAGAGCAAGTCTTCTTTAAGAGGTAACCGTTTGCATGTTGGACCTTTATTTTGTTTCTTTGCTGAGCGTAATCATTAATCTCAGCTTAGTAGGTTTCTGATGCGTCTCTTATTTTGCTTTTTTTTTTCCTTTAAGGAGCAAAAATGTTAAGGAACCATTAACAGACAATGGTTTCTGTTTATGGGATAAAAAAAAAATCATATTTCAAATTAAAAGTCAAGATGATTGTTGGGATAGACCATTGGCCCTGGTGTAGTTCAGGTCAGAGAGAGAGAGAGAGAGAGAGAGAGAGAGAGAGATGAAATGTAAAGTGAAGAGAGGTCAGTTTAATCTTTTGGTCTCCCTAACATGAATACTGTAGATAAAATAAAATAAAATAAAATAAAATAAGCTATACACATCCTTTCAGCGAAAAGAATTTTCTAGAAGGAAAGACATCCGAACTACTGAGTGAAATTCAGAACCTAACCCCTCTCTATGTCGGTAGAGCCGAATCCAGAGGTCTACGGCAGGCCTTTAACTCACATACACTCCTCACTGAGTTACAAGCAGTGACCATTAACTCTGACCAAGCTCCTGAAGAATTTTGGTTTTTCAGAATCTGAAAAAAATTTCTTAATTTCTTCTTTCGTTATCTGACAGTTTCTTCATGTCATAATTCGGTCCGTCTTTTCTTCATTCAAGGTTTTAAGTTTGTGCATTTTTAAAAGTTTTATCATATCTAATTTTCATTCTTTTAGCAGCCTTTGGCGCACCTTTTGTCTCGTTCTTCTCTTTTGTTTGAATTTGCCATTTCCTTTAACATCTGTCGAAGAAGAAGAGGAATTTTTCTGAATACTTTCCTTTTTAAATCATATTTTATATAATAATTCCCTTGCCCTTTTTTGATGAATATATTTGGCAAGAATTTTACATGAATATTGAATGACTTACAGTTGTTTGTTTTTCTGCTTTTTTTATTTGTTTGTTTCGAGCTGAAGGTAAATATCAAACTAATCGTGATTGGTGGATGCCCGTGCTGCTCACCACCAGCCAAAGGTTACGATTCAAATGCACAAGCCAATCAGAACCAAGATAAAAGATTCAGTGGTATCGGATGCCGATATTTACAGTCAGCTCAAAAAACAACAGACGAAAGTCTGCTTCCACTTTTTATATAAATTCCCTCTAGTTCATAGGAGCATCTAACTTGCTGATTCCACAAATTAACTTTTTTTAAAATCATTCACTGTTTGCTGTCACCAAGTTTTTTCCCATTCTAATTCCTTGTTTCATATAAATTCCCTTTACTGAGGAATCCCTGGACTTATTGGGTGAATAATTACGTTTTCGCATGATATTAGAAGTCGCTTTAACTGGTATTTGATTTACTTTTGGAATCTACGTGTTTCTGTTATGAGCAGTTTTTCTTGATGTGGTATTTGACTGACTCTCTTATCTGATTCTGCTGCTTGCTCATGTTATAAAAAGTTACTTTTACTGAAGAATCCTTTGACTGACAGCTGAGATCCCTTGTTGATAAAATGAGGTTGGGTTTAAATACGAGTTCTCTGACACGGGCATCAATTTGAAATCCGATTTAATGACCAATATTTGGTCTGTGATGGCCTAACCTGACCTAGACATTTTCCTCATATCCTCGACCCTAACATTCTTTTATGTGTGACCCCTAACTGACCTAGGCTTGAATGTTACTTAAACCTATGCTTTTTTCATGGAATACCTTACTCTGATCTAGGCTTTTAGACATGATCTGCTATATTGACAGAAATATTTATCTCAAGTCCTCGACTTTGACCTTGGCTTTTATTTGTAATCCTCTGCCCTGATCCAGGGATATATATATATATATATATATATATATATATATATATATATATATATATATATATATATATATATATATATATATATATATATATATATATATATATATATATATATATATATATATATATATGGATACTCTACCCTAACCTGGGCTTTTCTGTGAAATTAGCTACCGTGACCTAAGCTTTAATTTGGGATCTTATACGTCTACTACAGTAATTTTGGTAAGAATTTCTCTATATTAGCAACCCTTCCTACCTTGGGCATTTATGAACTCCAATTATTATCTGACATTTTTTTATTATTACTGATTCTCTTCTTCCCCAAGCATCACATAGGCCTAAATAATTCCCCCGTGTAGCTTTTTTCAGTGAAGTCCCCAAGTATTGTGGTGCACAGATTGCGAGTCACCTCTTGTACAGAGAGTAAGTCGAGCATTCTATCAATACGAATTTCGCTAATGATTATACAATATTGAATAAATATATTCTCTTTTGAAGAGGGAACAGACTGGCAGAGCAAACCTTCCCCTTTTCATTATTGCAATATTTTCCGAATGTGGGAAGAGGACTGAGTACTCCCAAAAGCGCACTCGTGTCCTGGAAAGAGACTCTACTACGAATCCACGACGACCGAGAAGAGATTTTCTGTCTCCCCACCCCCACCCCCCGCGCCTCGCGAAGTCAACCCTGCGAAGGGTCGGATTGATTTCAGGTGATCGTGTACACGTAAGGACCTCACAAAAGAGACTACGAGTCGAAGGTACTCCAGCAATTCATAAATTGTCTTCGAGAGGTTGGGGATGTTTTCTTTCTTCTTCTTCTTCTTCTTTTTTTAATGCTGGAATCCCTAAATAAGGTTTTTGTTCGGGTCGTTACAATAGCAAGGAGTTATTTTGCGCGGAAATGAAACATTTGTGAAGGAGTAGGATATTCAGTACCACATTACATCAGCTGGATATAAGAAAAAAAATTTTTGACAATAGTCTTGTGCAATGGATTAAGGGTTGATTACGGATCATCGTATGAGGACATCTTATAAACAAATCAGTAATTAGAAGTGATTTTTCACATTCATAAGCAATTACCCAGGAAGTGCTCTTGAATTCAACCTCTAACCCTATTGCAGAGTTAGTCTCTCTCTCTCTCTCTCTCTCTCTCTCTCTCTCTCTCTCTCACACATCTCACACATACATAGAACATGACCATAGAACCTGATATATATATATATATATATATATATATATATATATATATATATATATAAAGATACTTCTCGAAATTAAATCTGGGCATTAAACAAGTGCACACGCTTGAGAGTCTAGAAACCACTCAGTCTACGGGAAGTAGACTCCATGTTTAGACTTCCCATTGTACAGGCCGTTATTTATACGTTTCCAAACTATTGTATTTTGGTCCGAGCTTCGGAGAAGGTACCTGACGTCACCTTCGAGGACTCAACGTCTCAGTTCATTCTCATAAGACGTCACGCTTAATGGTGTAGGTACAGTATGAATAATAATGACAGCATGGACGTTAGATTATTTCTGTAGACTGATTGATGTCTTGACTATATATGTATATATATACATATATATATATATATATATATATATATATATATATATATATATATATATATATATATATATATATATATATATATATATATATATATATATACACGTACATATTTATGTGTGCTTTCGTGATTAGAATAATGCATAGCTATCAAAATTTGATAATTACCACAGCTAGAGCTAAGAGAGAGAGAGAGAGAGAGAGAGAGAGAGGTGTTCACTCTGTCAGCAGGAATTAGTGAAGAATATGCTGTCCTTTTTCCCTCGCCCTCTTCAGCAAAAATTGCTTGGAGGCGGGGATGCATGTGCATGCATCCTCTTGCGTAAACATTAAAGTAAACATTATTTATCTATGAATGTTTGCCTTCTTATCCTTGAATATCAGGCGCCACATCACTTCCAGTGCTTTCAAAATTTTAGCCTTTTT
>NC_089749.1:52603607-52616107 GCF_040412425.1 Macrobrachium rosenbergii | reverse complement strand
AATAAAAAAAAATTAAGCTTCCTGCGTTATTATTTGAATGCTTTTGTCAGCTAATTGCAAAGCAAACAAAATTTCTAATGCGCGTATATTCTGTGTCCCAGGACACTTCAACAAGAACAGTTATTTGTCAAAACTGTTAAAAGGCGTTTCATTTCTTCAACTTTTTAACCTTGGTTTACTGGGATTCAGTTTCTGTATTTATAAGACCAATACCATTAGGGGGTCTCTTTCTCTCTCTCTCTCCCTCTTATTTCCTTTCTATTTTTGCTAAAATAATTGTTAAACACAAGGATACGGCTTAAACACAAAAATGGTAACAGGCAGTCGGAAGCCTTCTTTAGAATCTAAATCTCTTATACGTTTTAACTTGACCTGTGCGACGTAAGCCTAGTATAGGAAAGACTTTCGTTAGGTTCTTTGTTTTCTTTTGCGTAGCTCCAAAGTAAATTCGACCCAGAGGGTCAAGTCCTTTACTTTTAAGAAAACTCAGACAAAGAAACACACAAACAAATAAAGAGGCATGCAGAATCCAGTGAGTTGCGTTTTTCCACCACACGCTGCCAACCACCCTCGTGCGAGATTGTGCAAATCAGTGTAATACAGTGTAATGCCCTTCCATTCTTATTCCTCATGATGCTGATGTATCTATTCGCCTGCGCCAATTGGAAAGGGCAGCTGAGAATAGAATAGTTTCCCCTATGCCTCTCCTCCCCAATAAAAAACGGGATTCACCTTTTGTGTCCCTTTTCACGGAGTCGTCACACACCGACGCATGCTGGCTGGCCTCTCTCTGTATCTGTTTGTCAAATTTCAGCGCCCCTCGAGGTAGGAGGTCAGTCCTCCTCCTCCTCCTCCTCCCCCTCCTCCGGCGGCGGCGGCGGCGGTGGCGGCGGGGGGGCTTCAAAGGCGCCGCGCCCGTATTGGATTTCTTCACGAGCGTATCATACAATAAAGATGTCTCGCCCCTTGCGAATCTGGCGAGCGTGGCGTCTATATAGGGTTTTAAAGGGAGCTTTATCCTTCCATTCTCGAGTTTGGGTGGCTCACAATGGCCCTGCATTCTTCCCTTATTCGCCGATCATTCTATTCTCTTTGCGGAATTTTCTCTCGCTTTTATTGGCCGAGGGAGGGAGGGAGGGGCTGCTGTCATTCATGATATAGGTTTGCATACTCATCTGAAATGTGTACACACACACACACACACACACACATATATATATATATATATATATATATATATATATATATATATATACAGTACATATATATATATATATGTAAATTTCTGACTCACATCAGGATCAACCCAGTTCTTTCGATTGAAAGGCAAGGGCGCTGCCCACTTGGCCATACAATTGAAAGACCTGGGTTTTCGATCCTGATGTGAGTCAGAAATTTATTTCTGTTCCACACGTGATTGTGTGTTGATTATATATATATATATATATATATATATATATATATATATATATATATATATATATATATATATATATATATATGTATATATATTATTTATATGCATACATGTTTATATTTATGTATACATATGCATATGTATGTATATATCTATATACAGTATATATTTATACATATATAAAATTTTATATATATATATATATATATATATATATATATATATATATATATATATATATCCGTGTGTGTGTATTCATACTTTAACTGCTGAGTTGTGGATGGAAATCCTTTGTTAAAAAATTGCATACTATTATCCGCTTCATACACCTTCACCGGAGGCTTATGAATAACTCGTCGGAACCCCATTAAACGTATATTTTCATTATATTTATCTCAGACCTTGACAATTTTAACATTGTGTTTAACAATTATTTTACCAAAAATAGAAAGTATAATGTAGCTCTTATTATGGGACCTCAAATATAATTTCCTGACGCTTGCACCAGGTTGCTAACGTTAGTTGCAGGATTCAGCAACTCTTGCCAATCTGGTTTTCAGTAAGGTTTGAAGAGTTTTCTTCCGGAATAAGATTTTTGGAATATTGAGCAGAGAAGACTGTGCAAGGCAGTCACATTCACTGAAGTATAAATGAGACCTTTTAGCAAATATTCTTGATATATAGGTAAAACTAAATCTAAAGCCGTTTGACCATGACATTGGTAGTCCCTGTAACATCTAAGCATTTTAAATGTAAAATATATATAAAATCTTTATATATTTATATATATATATATATATATATATATATATATATATATATATATATATATATATATATATATATATATGTATATATATGTATGTATATATATACATACATATATATATATATATATATATATATATATATATATATATTATATATATATATATATATATATATATATATATATATATATATATATATATATATATATATATATATATATATATATATATACATATCAAAATTTAGTCCACGATAATGGTTCTCATATATCCTTACATTAAGGAATATCAGAGAAAATAAATGAACGATATTTCTCTCTCTCTCTCTCTCTCTCTCTCTCTCTCTCTCTCTCTCTCTCTCTCTCTCTCTCTCTCTCTCTCTCTCTGGATTTACTGGGCCACTATAGATTTTCTTGCCACTTGTAAATAGGCACAGTTTCTAAAAATGTATGAAAAAAATTTAATAAAATTGCACAAGAAACAGAAATAAGGAAACGAGTTTGCCAGAAAGCAAAACCAAAAAGCTGCACTTTTAGAGTTTCGGATTTTGGGAATTAAACGTAGTATCAAAAAGTAAATAAACAAACAAATGCATTTACGAACTGCATAAACAAATGACTCAAACTAATCTTGCGTCATGAATAAAGTCGAGAGTTAAAGAAAAAAAAGCCGCAAAAGTATAAAAAATAATGAAAACAAAACAGAACAAATAAGGAAAACCAAAAGATAATTGAATTAAAAAAATAAAAAAATCTTGCGTAAGGAATAAAGTCGACAGTCCACAGACAAAAAAAATAAAAACAAAAATACACGTCACCAATAATGGAAAACAAAAGATAAATGAATAAAAAATAAAAAGTCTTGCGTCCTGAATAAAGTCGAGAGACCTAAAAAAAAAGCAAAAGTACAAATAAAATAAAAACAAAACAGAACAAATAATGAATGCCAATAGATAAATGAATAAAATAAAAATTTAAAATCTTGCATCGTGAATAAAATCGAGTCCAAAGAAAAACAAAATAGCAAAAGCACAAAAAATAACAAAAACAAAATAGAACAAACAATGAAAACCAACAGATAAATGAATAAAATAAAAATAAAAAACCTTACGTCGTGAATAAAGTCGAGAGACAAAAAAAAAACACACGTCATCCAGAGAAAAAAAAAAACACATCACAAATAACGAAAAACAAAAGATAAATGAATAAAACAAACATTAAAAATCTTGCGTCGTGAATAAAGTCGAGAGTTAAAGGCAAAAAAAAAAAAAAAAAAGCAAGAGCAAAACAGAAAAAAAAAGTTATTGGGGTGAGAAGTGATTGGGAACTTGGAAAGAACAGTTGATATAAACTGCTGTCAATTTTAAACCTGTTCCAATTCCCCCTTTTTCTATCGTCCGGCACTTGTTGAGGACCCCCGCTTGCTTAATCACTTATTTTCGTTCGTTTTGGCTTTTTTTTTCCTGTTTTTCTTTCTGTTCTCTCTGGTTTGCATTTTTATCTTCACTTATCCTTTGATCGCTTTTACTTTTTTTTTGCTCAATTTGGGTCCTTTTATTCCTCTGCGTTTCGATGTTGTCATTTATTTGTATCGTTTTGTTTCTTGCTTCTGTTCTCTCTATTTTGCTTTTCTCTGATTCTTTACTTCGTATTTTTTTCCTTCATGTTTCATGTTCTCCTTCAGTGTTGACGCTTATTGTTTTGTTCTGTGATTCCTTTCTTTATATTCCTCTTCTTTTTTCCCCTGTGCCTGTTATTATTATCTGCTTCATTTTCTTTTCCACTTTAACCCCTTATTTGTTTTGTTTTGCCTCGTGATTCTTTCCCCTTTGTCATGTTTTTATCTCGGCTTATTCTTAGCCTGTTTCTTAACGTGTCTGCATGGTGTTCTTCCTGTTTGTTGTCAAGTATTTTTCTTCAAAATTAATTTCTTTGCGTTTTGCTAGTGTTGCTTCTTATACTAAATAAATGTGTTATGATGAAATTCACAATTTTAACATTGCTTACGAATAATCTTTTTGATTACTGGACTTCTGCGTCTTGTGTGTGCATGATCTTCCATTTGTATATATATATATATATATATATATATATATATATATATATATATATATATATATATATATATATATATATATATATATATATATATATATATATATATATATATATATATATTTGGACATAGTTGCATATAGGCCTTGTATTTCGACTGAGGATATCACGTAAGATTATAAAACGTTTTAAAAATATGCTATTGAAAGCCGTCTCTCTCTCTCTCTCTCTCTCTCTCTCTCTCTCTCTCTCTCTCTCTCTCTCTCTCTGTGGTTTTACACTTACTATTATGCCTCTGAGCAGTTACAAAGAGGAGAAGAATCCTAAAGATTTTCCCAAACATATCTATGTGAAACTTTTGAGTTCATTTATTGCCCCACCAAGACATTACATTAGATATTACATTGGGAAATGTAATGTCTGACATATTAGCTCTAAGAAAGAAGAAGATTCGTGAGAGATCCCAACTTTTTTTTCCCCTGTTTCCTAATTATCTCTCTTTGGAAGAGGGACGCGGTTTCCCATCTGGACAAACTTCAATCCACTTTAACCAAGGAAGTTTTGCTTCGAGTTTTGTTGGAATTAGTCCAGTGGTTTTGGAGAGGAAGTCGAAAATTTACAAAGTTTAGGCCGGGCAGATATATACACGCTTACGTACAGACATACAGACATGGAAAATATATTTTATTAGTAAAGATCATCAGAGCTTCCTGCTTAAGTGGATTTTATTAAAAAAAAGTAAAAAATGTGCCGAACTTTCTTCGGCGGAATCGAGTTTTCTGTACAGCGTATAATCAAGGCCACCGAAAATGGATCTACCTTTCGGTGGTCTCGGTATCAAACTGTGTGAGTCGCGGACCATGAAACTTTCAGCCACGGGCCGGTGGTGGCCTATCCTATAGCGTTGCCAGACGCACTATCAGGGCTAACTTTAACCTTAAATAAAGTAAAAACTAGTGAGGCTAGAGGGCTGCAATTTGATATTTTTGATGATTGGAGGGTGGATGATCAACATACCAATTTGCATCCCTCTAGCCTCAGTAGTTTTTAAGAAAAAAGTGCAGGTGGACAGACAAAGCCGGTGCAATAGTTTTCTTTTACAGAAAAATAAAACTGACATAAAAGTCACTGGGGAAAAAATTACATACAACGATTTCATCCGTCGAGAAACTTTTTGCCCTTTCACGTTTAACTTTCATAACTTACTTTTACATTTGCAAGTTAGCCTTCTGAAATCATCATTGAACGTTCATCCAGAAGGTCTGCTGACTTTTTCTCTATTTATCTAAAAACATCATTGTACTTTCGCACTTCTTTTCTATAAGAAATTTCTGGCTTTTGTTTTGCAAAGCTTCTGCAAGCTTCTAATTTTCCTTCCGTCAAGCTAATTGACATTTTTTAATCATTTGTGCACCTTCGCCTTACCCTTCAAACCACTGCTGTATATTCGTCTTTGAATTTTTATAGCGTCTGTACAGTTTCATGTTTGTTTTCCGTAGGAATGTAAGTTTGAAAGTGCATGCATGCAATATGGAAGGTAAAGATGGAATCGTAGAGATTCTTTCAAGAAGATATAGATTTAAAGCATATGGACACTTGCTCTTCCAACCTTTAACCTTTCATCTTTATCTTTTAAAGGCATCTGCGCACATTCATCTTCAGTTTCTAAAGAATTTATGCACTTTCATCTTTGGTTTTAAAAGAATTTATGCACTTTCATCCGTAGTTTTTAAAGAGTTTATGCGTATTCATCTTTAGTTTTTAAATAATTTATTCACTTTCATCTTTAGTTTTTAACGAATTTGTGCACTTTCATCTTTATTTTTTAAGGCATCTGTGTTCTTTCACCTTTAGTTTTTCAAAGCAGCTGTTCACTTTCACCTTTAGTTTTTCAAAACATCTTTGCACTTTCACCTTCAGTTTTTAAAGCAACTGTGCACTTTCACCTTTACTTTTTCAAAGCATCTGTGCACTTTCACTTTTAGTTCTTCAAAGCATCTGTGCACTTTCACCATTAGTTTTTCAAAGCATCTGTGCACTTTCACCTTTAGTTTTTCAAAACATCTGTGCACTTTCACCTTTAGTTTTTCAAAGCATCTGTGCACTTTCACCTTTAGTTCTTCAAAGCATCTGTGCACTTTCACCTTTAGTTTTTCAAAGCATCTGTGCACTTTCACCTTCAGTTTTTAAAGCAACTGTCACTTTCACCTTTAGTTTTTCAAAGCATCTGTGCACTTTCACCTTCAGTTTTTAAAGCAACTGTCACTTTCACCTTTAGTTTTTCAAAGCATCTGTGCACTTTCACCTTCAGTTTTTAAAGCAACGGTGCACTTTCACCTTTAGTTTTTCAGAGCATCTGTGCACTTTCACCTTTAATTCTTCAAGGCATCTGTGCACTATCACCTCTAGTTTTTCAAAGCATCTGTGCACTTTCACTTCTAGTTTTTAAAGCAATTGCGCACTTTCATCTTTAGTTTTTCAAAGCATCTGTGCACTGTCACCTTTAGTTTTTCAAAGCATCTGTGCACTTTCGCCTTCAGTTTTTAAAGCAACTGTGCACTTTCATCTTTAGTTTTTCAAAGCATCTGTGCACTTTCACCTTCAGTTTTTAAAGCAACTGTGCACTTTCATCTTTAGTTTTTCAAAGCATCTGTGCACTTTCACCTTCAGTTTTTAAAGCAACGGTGCACTTTCACCTTTAGTTTTTCAGAGCATCTGTGCACTTTCACCTTTAATTCTTCAAGGCATCTGTGCACTATCACCTTTAGTTTTTCAAAGCATCTGTGCACTTTCACTTCTAGTTTTTAAAGCAATTGTGCACTTTCATCTTTAGTTTTTCAAAGCATCTGTGCACTGTCACCTTTAGTTTTTCAAAGCATCTGTGCACTTTCACCTTCAGTTTTTAAAGCAACTGTGCACTTTCATCTTTAGTTTTTCAAAGCATCTGTGCACTTTCACCTTCAGTTTTTAAAGCAACTGTGTACTTTCATCTTTAGTTTTTCAAAGCATCTGTGTACTTTCACCTTAACATTGTAAAGCATCTGAACTCTTTCATCCTCCCCTTCTTTACAGCATTTGCAGCCTATCACCCACATCTTTTGAAAGCATTCTTTACCTATCTGAAGCATCCACAACCTTTCCTCTTCACCATGTGAAAACATCTACAACCTTTCCTCTTCGCCATTTGAAAGCATCTACAACATTTTCTTCTTTTGAAAGCACCAACCTTTGAAAAAGCATCTACAACCTTTCCTCTTCACCATTTGAAAGCATCTACAACCTTTCCTTTTCACCATTTGAAAGCATCTACAACCTTTCCTCTTCGCCATTTGAAAGCATCTATAACCTTTCCTCTATTTGAAAGCACCTACAACCTTTCCTCTTCACCATTTGAAAACATCTGCAACCTTTCCTCTTCGCCATTTGAAAGCATCTACAGCCTTTCCTCTTCGCTATTTGAAAGCATCTACAGCCTTTCCTCTTCGCCATTTGAAATCTACACCTTTCCTCTTCAACATCTTTTCCTCTTCACCATTTGAAAACATCTACAACCTTTCCTCTTCGCCATTTGAAAGCATCTACAGCCTTTCCTCTTCGCCATTTGAAAGCATCTACAGCCTTTCTCTTCGCCATTTGAAAGCATCTACAGCCTTTCCTCTTCGCCCTTTTGAAAGCATCTACAGCCTTTCCTCTTCGCCATTTGAAAGCATCTACAGCCTTTCCTCTTCGCCATTTGAAAGCATCTACAGCCTTCCTCTTCGCCATTTGAAAGCATCTACAGCCTTTCCTCTTCGCCCTTTGAAAGCATCTACAGCCTTTCCTCTTCGCCATTTGAAAGCATCTACAGCCTTTCCTCTTCGCCCTTTGAAAGCATCTACAGCCTTCCTCTTCGCCATTTGAAAGCATCTACAGCCTTTCCTCTTCGCCATTTGAAAGCATCTACAGCCTTTCCTCTTCGCCATTTGAAAGCATCTACAGCCTTTCCTCTTCGCCATTTGAAAGCATCTACAGCCTTTCCTCTTCGCCATTTGAAAGCATCTACAGCCTTTCCTCTTCGCCATTTGAAAGCATCTACAGCCTTTCCTCTTCGAAAGCATCTACAGCCTTCCTCTTCGCCATTTGAAAGCATCTACAGCCTTTCCTCTTCGCCCTCATCTACAGCCTTCCTCTTCGCCATTTGAAAGCATCTACAGCCTTTCCTCTTCGCCCTTTGAAAGCATCTACAGCCTTTCCTCTTCGCCCTTTGAAAGCATCTACAGCCTTCCTCTTCGCCCTTTGAAAGCATCTACAGCCTTTCCTCTTCGCCCTTTGAAAGCATCTACAGCCTTTCCTCTACGCCCTTTGAAAGCATCTACAGCCTTTCCTCTTCGCCCTTTGAAAGCATCTACAGCCTTTCCTCTTCGCCCTTTGAAAGCATCTACAGCCTTCCTCTTCGCCATTTGAAAGCATATACAGCCTTTCCTCTTCGCCCTTTGAAAGCATCTACAGCCTTCCTCTTCGCCATTTGAAAGCATGTACAACCTTTCCTCTTCGCCATATGAAAGCACCTACAGCCTTTCCTCTTCACCATTTGAAAGTATCTACAACCTTTCCTCTTCACCATTTGAAAGTATCTACAACCTTTCCTCTTCACCATTTGAAAGTATCTACAACCTTTCCTCTTCACCATTTGAAAGTATCTACAAGCTTTCCTCTTCACCATTTGAAAGCATCTACAACCTTTCCTCTTCGCCATTTGAAAGCATCTACAACCTTTCCTCTTCGCCATTTGAAAGCATCCACAACCTTTCCTCTTCACCATTTGAAAGCATCTACAACCTTTTCTCTTCGCCATTTGAAAGCATCCACAACCTTTCCTCTTCACCATTTGAAAGCATCTACAGTCTTTCCTCATCGCCATTTGAAAGCACCTACAACCTTAACTCTTCACCGTTTGAAAGCATCTACAACCTTTCCTCTTCACCATCTGAAAGCATCTATAACCTTTTCTCTTCACCATTTGAAAGCATCTACAACCTTACCTCTTCACCATTTGAAAGTATCTACAACCCTTCCTCTTCACCATTTGAAAGCATCTACAACATTTCCTCTTCACCATTTGAAAACATCTACAACCTGTCCTCTTCACCATTTAAAAGCATCTACAGCCTTTCCTCTTCACCATTTGAAAGCATCTACATCCTTTCCTCTTCCCCATTTGAAAGCATCTACAACCTTTCCTCTTCGCCATTTGAAAGCATCTACAACCTTTCTTCTTCACCATTTGAAAGCATCTACAACCTTTCCTCTTCACCATTTGAAAGCATCTACAACCTTTCCTGTATTTGAAAGCATCTACAACCCTTCCTCTTCACCATTTGAAAGCATCTACAACCTTTCCTCTTCACCATTTGAAAGCATCTACAACCTTTCCTGTATTTGAAAGCATCTACAACCCTTCCTCTTCACCATTTGAAAGCATCTACATCCTTTCCTCTTCGCCATTTGAAAGCATCTACAACCTTTCCTCTATTTGAAAGCATCTACGACCCTTCCTCTTCACCATTTGAAAGCATGTACAACCTTTCCTCTTCGCCATTTGAAAGCATCTACAACCTTTCTTCTGCACCATTGGAAAGCTTGTACACACACACACGTTCACCCTCACCTCTGCAAAGCCGGCAGAATTCACAAGCATTCATTGTCGCGGCATTTTCATGCAATTAGAATTCACGCCATATTCCCTGGCAGGTTCAGCAAGCGGTGGCAATCTCTTTCTCTCATCTAGACATCTTTAGGGAACCTTCCTCTTGCCTGATTCAATTAGCCGTCTCATTTGCATCCCGTGTAATGCACAAGTTAGCTAAATTTGATGAAGAGGCAATTTCGTTTATGCATTGCATGTTCAAGTTTGAGACGCTGCGAGTTGCAAATTGACTTCAAATATGTAGGGATGGTTAAAAATTCATTTGTATTCATTTATATTCAGCTTTAAGTTTTACACTTGTTACGTATTTTCTCAGCTGAGTAAATTCTTGCTTTCCAGATTTTCAGTTTCGTATCACTTAACTTATTTTTATTCATTTTATTCAAATATATTTTTGCCACGTAATATGAGACTGTTTTTAATTTTGATTTTAATATTCCCTGTTTTCTTAATGCCTCCGCGTAAATGTTCTTGGACTCAAATATCTGGACCAGTGCGTTCAGCGTTTGATATTTATGCTAGTTTCATTGTCATTATTGTTGTTGAAATATAAATGAATTGAGTAATTATTTAATTAAATAAATTAAACAAATTAAATGAACCAGGAAATAGATACACATATATATATATACACAAATAAATAAATATATAAAAATAGATAAATGAATAAATAACTTTAATATTTGATTAAATAAGTTAAATAAATAGAAAATGAATGAAATAGATAAATGAATTAAGTGAATTAAATAGATAAATAAAGCAAGCAAGCCATTGCCCTGGAGCATAGCACATTAAAGCTGTTTTGCCTCTCTTCTTTAATACAAAAATTATTTGAACTGCTACAAAAGACTGTTCCCCATTTTTACAGCTAAAAAAAAAAAAACTAAACAGTGACGTCTTTGTCTAAGTAGAAAAAGGGGGGTTATAACCTTGGCGACCAGTGGCATGCTTTATTAGCCGTTCAACGTCAGATGCTAAAGATTATACTGGAATTTCCTTGTCAATACAAAGAAAATGGAAATGATTGAAATCTCTATATAGAGATTATAAATTTCTTCATAAAAATCAGAAGACAATTTCAAACAAATTGGCCTGACCTCATGATAGAGCTGAAGGTTGAAAGCATTTGGCATTAATGACATGAAGACTTTGCAAAGGCCGTTTAGGTTTCTTGTAACAATAATTTTTATGTTTGTATTTACAGTGGAAGTAACGAGATCAGAAAAAGACATTAGTGTAGTATCGCCAGGAAACGTAAAATCACGAGGTAATCGGAGGTGTGTGTGCGTGTGTATGTGTATTTGAGTGTGTGTGTGTGTGTGTGAGTGGGGGGAACACTTTTTGGAGGGGGAGGGGACGGGCTGTCAGTCTCATGACACCTACAGTCAGCCTTATGAGGTCACTGTACATAGTTATAAGCAAGTAAAATATGCTCGGAAGTTTCTGCGGCGCAATCGAGTTTTCTGTACAGCGTATAATGCTATATGAAACTCTCAGCCACGGCCCATGAAACTTTCAGCCGGCCGTGGTGGCCTGTGTTGTTGCGGTACCAGAAGCACGATGATAGCTAACTTTAACCTTAAATAAAATAAAAACTACTGAGGCTAGAGGGTTGCAATTTGGTATGCTTGATGACTGGAGGGTGGATGTTCAACATACCAATTTGCAGCCCTCTAGCCTCAGTGGTTTTTAAGGTCTGAGGGCGGACAGACAGACAAAGCCGGCACAATAGTTTTCTTTTACAGAAAACTTGAATGCAATGCATTGCTTTCTGTCGTCTACCTCTGATCTGTTTCCCTTAGTCACCTTCATTTAAGCGCTTAGATCTCTACTGGGCTAGGTTAGATTAGTTCACAAAAAAAAAGTATACCTTAGTTTTACCAGACCACTGAGCTGATTAACAGCTCTCCTAGGGCTGGCCACATCTAATAAATTTCCCTCGAGAGAATTCGAGTAACTGGAAACAGAGTTACGGGAAGGTCAACATTCTTTCTTAGGTCATGAATCGTTTCGGTTGCAGCGGAAATGTTCAATAACATTCAGTCACTTCCTGAAAAGCGAAGATGTATGTGGGACTGCGAGTGCAATTTGCGTACTTGCAGCGGATTTGCAACGGACGAAGGAGGGTGTCCTTTGTAATTGCAGCTGCGCACTTCTTGGGAGCCATAATGGTAAGGTATAAGGTTAAAGTTAAGTATACCTTAGTTTTACCAGACCACTGAGCTGATTAACAGCTCTCCTAGGGCTGGCCCGAAGGATTAGACTTATTTACGTGGCTAAGAACCAATTGGTTACTAAGCAACGGGACCTACAGTTTATTGTGGAATCCGAACCACCTTATAGCGAGGAATGAATTTCTATCACCAGAAATAAATTCCTCTAACTCTTCATCAGCCGGCCGGGGAATTGAACTCCGGCCCATCGAGTGACAGACCGCAGCTCTACCGACTCACCCAACAAAGAGCTTGTAAGGTATAAGGAAAAAAGAATATCAAGTAAAAATAAGAATATCAAGTAAAGCAGAAAAATGTAAAGAAATGATGAGATAAATATTAAAAACTAAAGGTAAATTC
>NC_089749.1:52586107-52598607 GCF_040412425.1 Macrobrachium rosenbergii | reverse complement strand
GGATGGAATATTACATGATCTTGAAAAGTTTATTATCATATCAATCTTGGTTATGAAAACATAAATAAATATTTTTATGTTATGCAACAAAAAAATAATTATAATGCTCACCGTTTGGCGACATTGCACAATCTGAATTGCATAAAACAATCATTCTGCCGATTTGCTATTTTTAACTAAGCGAATGAAACCCTGAGTGAATGTTTTTTATTTAGTTTCTTAATTCCTTTTTTTCATTCATTTACTTTTTTAGTGGCTATTGTGAAGTAGAATGACAGCCACGAGATAATAATAATATTATTATTATTTATTATTACTATTATTATTATTATTATTATTATTATTATTATTATTATTAATTACAAGCCAAGTTACAACTCTAATTGGAATGGCAGAATGCTACAAGCCCAATGAACCCATAGTACGGAGAAGGAGATAAAGAAGTAAAGAATAAACCATAGAAGAGAGACAGTGAAAATAAACCAAGATAAGTAACAAAATGAAATTCATAAGGCAATTAAATAACAAACTATGAATTATGACACAATTCAGCCTGCTCACCTAAAAAATAAGAAGCATTTACACCTAGACTGAGGTTCTGAAGTACCAGCGATTCATCTGCAGGAATAATAAGGTCATTCCACAGTTTGTTCACGACTGGAATAAAGAACTGGAAATGGGAAATAGAGTACATTCCATTTTCTATATTTCTATACCCAGTTATTGGTGAGCAACTGTGTTTCCGTTTTCGTTTGGACTGATTGGTTGTTTTGAGTAGTTAATATCAGTCTGACGTTGCAACAAGAAAGGTCATCGACTGAGTAAACGCAAGAGATAAAAGGCAATGGTCATATTTAAGAAAAAAAAAATAAGCTATGTAATTCACTGTCTCCGAATGTTTCATCCTTGACGAACGTCGTGGGTGGGCCACCAGAAAAAGAAAACATCTGTTTCCCAAGAGAGAGAGAGAGAGAGAGAGAGAGAGAGAGAGAGAGAGAGAGAGAGAGAGAGAGAGGAAAAAGCAAATCTGATCTTCACGGGAAACCGGAAGCCCTCTTAAAAATGCAGTTCGACGAAATTCACCTTTTGTAGATGCAACAGACTATTCATTAGGGCCTCGAAGACAAAGATGTATCCCAAAGAAAACGGAAATAAAAGTGGAAAGAAAACGAGGAAGAATTTTCCTGTCGAAGGAATGGAAAGGGATTTATGCCCGTGAGTGAGGAAATGGATTAAATAAATAGCCGGAACTTTAAAAATGCAAACGGGCACAAAGACCTGTTCGCGTCTTCTGTTCCCCTCCGGAGGGAGAATGGAGTAAATAGCGTGAATGGAAGGGAACGAATGTTATTTATGCTCTTGAGGGAAGAAGCGAATCTGGAGAAAGCAAAATCCGTATGATGTGTTCCAGAAGGGCGGGGGCGGTGGCGGGGTACGCCCAGTTAGGCCGGAGAGAGAGAGAGAGAGAGAGAGAGAGAGAGAGAGAGAGAGAGAGAGAGAGATGGAAAAGAGGGAGAGAGAGAGAGAAAAAAAAATTGAGAGGGAGAGAGAGAGAGAGAGAGAGAGAGAGAGACTTGACTCCTCTCACCTACAACCAGCCTAGTGGCACCAGCCAGGCGACATCTTCTCACATGGAACCTTAGGGGTGATTCCTGTCATCCGGGATTTTCTGTGGTCTGGCAGTGGCCTGGACCCAACGGTGCCGGTTTAAAGAGGTCGGACTGTATTTCAGAGCATCCATAAATCCGATTCCAATTTCCTAAGGGGTCCCAGTCACACAGGTTTTAGTTTTCTGTAAAAGAAACTATTGAGGTGGCTATTTGTCTGTCCGTTCTTACTTTTTCTGTCCGCCCTCAGATCCTAAAAACTACTAAGGCTAGAGGGCTGCAAATTGGTATGTTGATCATCCACCCTCCAGCCATCAGACATACCAAATTGCAGCCCTCTAGCCTCAGTAGTTTTAATTTTATTTAAAGTTAAAGTTAGCCAAGACCGTGCGTCTGGCACCGATATAGGTGCCAACAACACAGGGCACCACCGGGCCGTGGCTGAAGGTTTCAGGGGCCGTGGCTGGGAGTTTCATGCAGCATTATACGTTGAACAGAAAACTCGATCGCGCCGAAGAAGCTTCGGCACATTTTTTACTTATTTGTATGGGGAACATTCTAAAACACTGTTTTATTCAGAATTATTTTCAATAGAATCCCTGGGAAAAATACTCGTCTCCTGGTGATACCGAAAACTATTTTGGAGATTAATTTTATTCTCTTTTGGTAGAAAAGAAAACTACACCGACTTCAAAGACTGTGAAGAAAAGTCACTTCGGGATACAGAGGGAATATTAGATATCCTGGAGATGCAAAGAATGTTGACATCGCAATTCTGTCGATGCCTTAGTTTCAGTTTTGTTTTACTTTACAACTCAGAGAGAGAGAGAGAGAGAGAGAGAGAGAGAGAGAGAGAGAGAGAGAGAGAGAGAGAGAGAGAGAGAGAAACTGCTCTTGCTGAATAAACACAAACTTCCTTGTGTTGGAAAAACAGGTGGAGAGGATATTAAAAAAAGAATAGCATGAAGAACTTATGATGGCGAAAGATGGTGAACTTTGCATGTTCAAGTCAGGAATTGTTGAATCGATTTTAAATTAATGTCATTGTTATTATAAAAATTCAAGGTCATATTATATTAATAAGCAAGGCCATCAAGCCTGTGGAAGTTATTTCTTTAATATTTTTATTGTTTTAATTTAAAAGCCTCTGTTTATCTATCTGTCTATCTATCTATCTATCTATCCAGCTATCTATCTGTCTACGTAGGTGTGGGATGCTATTTAAATTGCAACGATATTTATTTTAATCAGGATGAAAAAGAGAATAAAATACATAGACGAAAACTTACCTATAATAAGGTTTACCATCATCTCTGAGTGATCAAAACACCATACGATCAAAAATAAATAGCAAACGAAGTATTTTGGAAATAAATGAAGCTTACAGACAAAAAGGAGGATCATATTCGAATTATATGGTATCAAGCATTTTAGATATGAATAAGAAGGAAGTACATTCGTTTTACGTTAAGGTTACCAAAATCTGGACTTATTTCGGAACTCGGACGTAAATTAAGTTTATGATAATGTCTTTTTCAGATCTATCAATCTGAATGATTTTTAAACGAATGCGAATAATATGCTCTACTGACATTTTATAATGAGATGAATTTTCCCAGTAATATAATTTGCAGTCGTAAAATCATAAGACTTTAAGACGTAAGTCGTAAGACTTTGAGATTTGTAGATTATTCCTCTAACTGTCTAGGAGCGGTTATGGTTTATGTGCTGAAATAAATGTTGTCTGCTATATTGCTTAATGTTACTTAAATATCAGTAATTTTTACGTATTTTCTACAGAACGATTATTAGGTCAAGTTTAATGGCCAGTTATTTATCCTCTTATGTGCCAGTTCCTGTGAAAAATCAATCGTATATTAATACTTCAGGGAAATTTAGGAGATAGGAACACTAATTTAGTATTGGAGGAGTAACAGGGTACCCGTGGGGTGAAGAGTTATGGTCGAGGGGTGAAGGTGGTGAGGGTTGAGGAGTGACGGCCAGTGGTTGTGGGGTAAGGGTAAGGAGTGGCGGTGGAGGGGTGAGGGTTGAAGAGTGACGGTCAAGGGTTGCGGGATGAGAGTCGAGGGGTGAGGGGTGACGGTCGAGGGTTGAGGGGTGAGTGTGTTCTGAAGAACCCATTAGGAGGAGAGAGACTTCATGACTGTAAAACTATTCGGTCCCAACATTTATGGCTTATTGTCCGTTTTCAGGTGCGAGTGCCAAGTCACGCGTGTTCCTTCGCACCAGGTGAGTGTAACCTTCCTTTACTCTCGTCTTGAAACGAGTTTTAACTTGAGCACGAACGAACACGGCGCTCGTAATTCGTGGCGTTAGTCTTCTGTTCAACTGCCAGCGACGGGAGATTTTCTTGCGTTTGTTTTCTATCGAGTTGTGCTTGATTAGACAACACCATACTCCCCCTCCCCCCAATCAGCCTCATCTACCCACCCCATGCTTCACTCCCCACCCTCCTCTCTCTCTCCCTCTCCTCTCTCTCTCTCTCTCTCTCTCTCTCTCTCTTTTCTTATTTTCTATTCGAGCTCTGTAAATGACAAAGAATCCGGCCCCCTTCTCTCTCTCTCTCTCTCTCTCTCTCTCTCTCTCTCTCTCTCTCTCTCTCTCTCTCTCTCACACACACACATTAAAACGTATATGACAAAAAGTTTCCTCCATTCACATATTCATCTTTCTATTTTTGCTTGCAAATAATATTGACCTTTCCGTTAACACCCCCACCTCTCTCTCTCTCTCTCTCTCTCTCTCTCTCTCTCTCTCTCTCTCTCTCTCTCTCTCTCTCTCTCTCTCTCCAAATGTTCGTTTTTCTTAATTTTTACTTCCATTCTGTGGCAGTTTTGCTGAACTAGAAGTGGAAAATAAATGAATTAATCCAAAGTTTCACTTATCATATACCATATGTCTATCTGTATCCTTTTGTAAGCCGGAAGAATGACACTTTTATAAGTTGGAAAAGAGATTTCATAAGTCAAACAAATATTGTGAGCTACACCGTACAATAACTGTGATTTATTTTGTGAGAATATCTGTTTAAATTCTCGAAAAAGTATTACAGAAACAAGAATGTCAAAACAGGAATATTGCGGTAAGAGCTACGTATCTTTTTTTTCTTTTAGTTAAATGAAAAACAATTCCAATGGTTACAGAGATTATAAATACCATTATATCATAATTATTAAGGTTACATTATGAAGATATATCTTCGATTATATTACGACCCAGAAGTATCCTTTTATCGTTTTGAAAGAAAATGCATATTATTATTATTATTATTATTATTATTATTATTATTATTATTATTATTATTATTATTATCATTCACAAGATAAACCCATATTCCTCTGGAAGAAAGCTACTTGTTACAGAGGTACAGAAATGCAGAAAAAAAGAGATCAGTTGTCAGGAAAGAAAAATAAAATAAACAAATGAATTAAGGAATAAACAGAAAAAAATTATAGATAAGTTATTAACATTCAAGGCAGATTGCTTTAGGGTAGTAATAATCATTTTGTAACTGAGGAACTTTCAGCTAAACTTATAATGTTTGCAGTGGAACAAACAGCTGTCAAAAAGTAACTATAGTATTTTTGAATAAAAGGAAGAAGAGTTTTAAGATTCTAGTACCACCCCGGTACCATATCTCAAGTCCAGAGGCAATTGAGTAAGTACCAAACACCAGGTCCCTTAAAAGAAAAAAAAAAACCGAAATCAGCCAACATTTTCCCTGGGTCTCAGGAGAAATTCGAAGACTCCATTCCACGGCCGGAGTCTTAGCAGGGGCAACTCGAAGACTCCGTACGGCCCTTAAGAGCTAGCCGCAGTCTTTTTGGGGCGGTCGATATATCGATTTGCTCTGGCCCAGTTATGCCATTGCGAAAGGGACCGGAATCCCTTTAATATGAGATATTAGGTTGCATATGTGTGTGTGCTTGTGTGTATGTGTGTGTGATGGTCGATTATCGCGGTGCGCGCTCGCAGAGTACTTGAAGTATTGCAGTGTAAACACGTACGCTCACGCTATGTGTTGTGTATATATATATATATATATATATATATATATATATATATATATATATATATATATATATATATATATATATATATATATATATATATATATATGTATTTGTGTGTATATATATATTTAAATGTATATATACTTGTATATATATGTATATATGTGTGTACGTGTGTATGTATGTATGCATGTATGTATGCTACCCTTAACATATCTCCCATAATACTGGACGTTCATGTACACGGAAACGAGAATGCCTGAACATTTATATGCTGCATGGTCTGTAATCTATTAACCGTGCTTATAACCCCGAATATAAAATACATCTGTAGCTCACAAAAATTTACGAACACCGAATAATCTTTTCCTTTGCTAATTACGTGCATTACCACGATCCTCGCTAAAATCGTGACGACCGAAGATCTGGGAATTGAAATAAGATCTCTGCTTGTGACGTGTCCGTCTCTCATTCCCTGGGATATTTCCTGCTTGCTCAGTTCGTGTAGCGAGAAGAAAGATCCTTTTTTTATTTATGTCACACGAATTTCGCAACGTTGCTTAAAATAACTATTGCAGCCGAATGACCCCCCCGCTTGAACTTTTGCATGCAGTTTACCGAGTTGCAGGTCTCGGTATTACGGGCTTCTGGTGTCAGAACGGAAGGCGTGATTCGAAATCAGAAGAAGAAGAAGAAGAAGAATGAGAAGATGGAGATATAGAAGATTTAAACAGATGGAGGGAAAAAGGTTGTAGAAGAAGAAGAAGAAGTAGATGGAAATATAGAAGAAGATTTAAACAGATGGAGGGAAAAAGGTTGTACAAGAAGTAGATGGAAATATAGAAGAAGATTTAAACAGATGGAGGGAAAAAGGTTGTAGAAGAAGAAGTAGATGGAAATATAGAAGAAGATTTAAACAGATGGAGGGAAAAAGGTTGTAGAAGAAAAGAAGAAGAAGAAGTAGATGGAAATATAGAAGAAGATTTAAACAGATGGAGGGGAAAAAGGTTGTAGAATAAGAAGAAGATTTAAACAGATAGATGAAAAAGAAGAAGAAGAAGAAGAAGAAGATGGAGATATAGAAGAAGATTTAAACAGGTGGATGAAAAAAAGTTTGAAGAAGACGAAGAAGAAGAATAAGATGATGGAAATATTGAGGATGAAAATCGAGATTCAAAAATGAATGAGGGAGAATAAGAAGATGGAGAAGAGGTAAGAGAAATTGACTTCAGTAGATGGAGAGAGGAAAAAAAAAAAGATTGATATATTGGTAATAAATGGGTGTCGCAAAAAGGATAATAGATTAAAAAGTAAAAGCTATGAAGAATATATGAAAAATAAATTCATGAAACCCGAGTACTGGTATCATGGTAACAATTTTTTTTATGTCGTTATTCATAACACGTAATTTTACTGCATTCTGTTACAGCCAGATTGTCTAGTAATTTCACGCTTATTTTACCTGCATTTTGCGAAAATCTCTCTCTCTCTCTCTCTCTCTCTCTCTCTCTCTCTCTCTCTCTCTCTCTCTCTCTCTCTCTCTCTCTCTCTCTCAACTGTACATCTTTTTCTCTCCATAATTTTTTATATTTTCGTTTTAATTTTTCAACATTTGAATGATAATGTTCTATAGCTTTATTTACTCCAAAAGAACTGCTAGGAGGGTAATGCCTACAACATGCCTGTAAGGCGTACTGTATGCAGAACTTACTGGACCCGTATTGCTTATTGCCTTTTCACCTCTCATTCAATTTCTTTGTCCCTTCACACCTACTTAGATGTCCAACTTCTTTAGCTTTATACACACACACACACACACACACACCCGTACATACGTACAAATATGTATATATATAATATATATATATATATATATATATATATATATATATATATATATATATATATAAATTATATAAATATATATATGTGTGTGTGTGTGTACTAGTTTAAAAGAACCGTGGATGCAACCCGCGTGCAAAAAACTTCCGAGCCATTACCAGCTTCAAACACTTCCACACAGACGTCTCACCAGCAGTGTATAAAACACCCCTACCCCTCTGCACAAACCGCATCATTCACTTCTACCTGGACGTCAAGAACCGCAAAAAGTGTTTTAATGAAGAAATTAAATCCTTCCTCCTCTTCTGCTAGGATTAAGTCCCCTCAGCATTCATCAGCTTTTCCCCTCTTTTCCCCTTTTATTTAACCATGTCCCATTCACCTACTATCTTATTTTCTCTGTTATTTTCTTTACCCCTTTTCTCACCTCTCTCTCTCTCTCTCTCTCTCTCTCTCTCTCTCTCTCTCTCTCTCTCTCTCTCTCTCTCTCTTTTCCTTCTCCTTCACTTCCTCTTCCTGGACAACTTTATCATGTTTTCCCCCTCCTCGGTTTTCTTTTTTTATTTTCTTTCTATTAGTGTGTCTCTCCCCTCTCACCCTTCTCTCTTATTTGAGCGTGATTGCTTTCTCTCTCTCTCTCTCTCTCTCTCTCTCTCTCTCTCTCTCTCTCTCTCTCTCTCTCTCTCTCACACTGAATTTATTTCTATTTTAAGATCAAGCGTTTCATTTGTAGTATCCAGACCCCTCTGCGTTTCCCCTTATTCAGTCTTTTCCTTCCTCTTATTTGTCGCTTTTGTTGTTTGTTTGCCTTGTAGCTCGTTTGTTTGTTTGCCGTTCTTACTCTTGTTCTTTGTTTGCTTATCGGTTTCTTATTCTTAGTTATTTGTATGGTGATTTTTTTTTCGTGCGTAGGCTTTCTTTCATTAGTCTTTGTATTTTTTATTCTTCTTGTTTCTCGTTTCTCTAATTTTGTTCTTATTCCTCGCCAGTTCTTTTATCCGTTTTGTTTACTTCATTTCCCCATTAGTGTTTTTACTTGTTACTTTTATTAGTTATCTGTTTCTATACTCAATACCTTTTCGTTATTTTATCACTTCTAGATTTCCATCTTTTATGTCATTTATTTGTTGTTATTTACATTCCCTCATTTATTAGTTTTTGAATTTTCTTGCTTAATTGAAAGTAAAAACGAATCTCTTTATATATCAGTTATGCATTTATTCCAGTATTGAGTGTCATTTCTTTATGCACTTACCTTTAACTTATACTATCATTGAGGTAAGATATTAATTGTTTTTTTATACCCTTTTTCCTTTTATTCTTATAATTAGTAACATTCCTTTATGTATTCATTCGCAAACTTTACACCGATGTTGAAATCATAATTATTGATGACATTTCTTTAAGTACTTATCTTCTACTTTTGCACCGTTGTTCAAGTATTTGTTTATTATTGTTTTTCGTTATCATCAATTTTCTTCTATTCCTTCATTTAGTAATTTTTATTCCTACATTTAGTTATTTTTACTCCTACGTTTAATTATTTTTATTCCTTCATTTTGTAATTTTTATTCCTACATTTAGTAACATTCCTTTACGTATTAGCGTATGCATTAGTCTTTTTGTATAGGTAATTAATATTGGTTTTCGTTGCCATTATTTTCTCTATCGTTCGTATATTTAGTTAAATTCCTTTACGGCTCATTTGCAGTTTTTTGCACCTTAACTGGAATCATCAATTATCGTTATTTCCGTCGCTATTATTTTTTTTCCTTTATCCCCACATTTAGAAAACATTCCTCTCTGAACTAATTCCTTTATCTATTTACAACTTTTTCACCTTAACTGGAATCATCAATTATCGCTATTTCCGTCGCTATTATTTTTTTCGGTTTATCCCCATATTTAGAAAACATTCCTCTCTGAACTCATTTGCATATTTCCCGCCTGTGTATGATTCACATGTCCGCGAGAGCTTTATATCTATACAGTGCGTATAATTACGTGACCTTTCACACTTCCCATCCATCTATTTATGTTGTCAATTGTATATTTAGTTCCCATTATTGCCTCCGTAATAAAAAAAATGAATGCGCTCTTTTACAGTTGCCTGTAGATTTCCCATTGTTCATTTAACAGACACACACATCATTCCATTATTTCCCTCACTTTTATGGAAATGGATTTGTTTGTAGTAACTGTGATGCCTCCATCTAACACCTCCCCCCCCACTCACGTCCCCTCTCTCTCTAACCCTCAACCCCAAACCCTCAACCCGTTTCCCATTGTGGATGTTTATTGTTTATATTTGCTTTTAAGCCAATTTCAAATTTTTTTTTCACCTCCCGCTTAAATTTTTTTTTTATATTCGATGTTAAAGTTGTTTTCATATTTTTTTTATCATTGCTTTTTCGTGACTGTTTTTTTTTATTGTCGCCATAGGTTTCAGTGCGCTAAAAATGTTCGTTTGTTTGATTAGCATTTCTTTCTTTCTTTGACTTATTATTATTTATAATTTTTACACTAACTATAAGAGTTGTTTTGTTTTCGATATGTTGATAACATGTTGATGTTTATTAAGCGTTCTTTTTAAATATAGGCTAATTTTTATGGGTATTTTCTAGTCGAGTTATGGGTCTCTCTCTCTCTCTCTCTCTCTCTCTCTCTCTCTCTCTCTCTCTCTTTGTCTTTTGTTAATAAACTGTAACCTTTTGTTTTTTTTTTTCTGTTATTCCCGTCTGGGTACTTTCCGGCTTGCGTCTTTTGTCAAGAATTTGTTCTACCCTTTGTTATTTTTACCTCATCTTTTTGTCTGGGTACTTTCAGTTACATGAGGATGCTCTCTCTCTCTCTCTCTCTCTCTCTCTCTCTCTCTCTCTCTCTCTCTCTCTCTCGATGACCAGTGTCGTTGTGTTGCCAGGTCATATAATCAAATCTGTCAGATTCTCTTTCTTCTGCTGATGATTTTAAATTCTTATTTTTTCTCTCCCTGTACTTTCTTCTGAATGATCTCTCTCTCTCTCTCTCTCTCTCTCTCTCTCTCTCTCTCTCTCTCTCTCTGGCCTCATCCTCCGTCCGAGCGCAAGTGTCGGGGGTGCCGTAGAAGGTGACCGAGGGAGCACAGCCCCCCCTCCCGCCCTTTCCCCAACCTAGATCACCCAATCCGGGGTGGGGGGGATACCGCTCCCCTCGCCCCCAAATACTGGGGGGCACATCGATCGCGTCTGGGCCTGCCGCCGGCCCGGGGTCTCAAGCCCGACCTTCCTTTTCCTCGTCCCCTACGTAGTTATTAGGACTCAAGGCCTCCCCCGCCTCCTTCTCCCCCTCCCCCTCCTCCCCCAGCCGGACCGCCCTGAGCCTCCTCCAGAAGGCAGTCCTCACCCACACTACCCGTTATGCCCTCTCTCTCTCTCTCTCTCTCTCTCTCTCTCTCTCTCTTGGCCTCCCCCTCAATCCATCTCCCCTTTCTTCCCCTCCCTCTTCTTCAGCTCTCTTTCTCTCGTGCTCGCTTTGCTTCTTGGTGTTTCTCTCTCTCTCTCTCTCTCTCTCTCTCTCTCTCTCTCTCTCTCTCTCTCTCTCTCTCTCGTAGCAACTTCACCCGTTTTATGGAACTATTATTCCTGGCATCCTTTCATTCATTGTGCGGAATCTCTTTCCCCCCTTTTCTAAATTTCTGTCAAATATGTATGGGCCTCTATGTGTATGTGTGTGTTTGCGTATATGTGGGCGTGCGCATACGCGCATTTATACATCTTTGCATATAACTTTGTCTGTATAACCATGTTCTGTACCACAAATTACCGCCGAATTCCCTGCAGACACTAACAGCGATTTTAACAGCAATCTTCGCACATGACAGAAGCAGTATATTCGGGGAACAACATACGCTCGTTGCATATTCCACGAAGTATGCAATCTTACGCAAATACAGAGAGCGCGCAGGCGAGCGAATGCTCAGGTTGTTAGCGGGCGACATGCAATATTCAAAAGCTGGCGGGGGAGGGGGGGGTTAATTATCCTTTGGGGCAAAGCAGCTTTAAATAATCATAAATAAGTAAGGAGGTCGCTGAGGGTTCTGGTGCGAGGGGCAATGGGCCACAGTAAGGCGCGGGGACCAGCATTGTAGCGAGTAAGCCTTTCACTATTGTTCTTTAAAAGCTTTGGGCCGTAGGGGGTTAGTGCCGTAAGTACACGTCACGTGGTGCACTGTAGGCATTACTTACGGGTTCTTTACAGCTTCCCTTTGGCCCCTAGCTGCAGTCTCTCTCATTTCTTTCGCTGTACCTCCATTCATATTCACTTTCTTCCATCTGAGTCTCCACCCTCTCTAAAAATTGTCTCCTTGTGCAACTGCGGGGTTTTCCTCCTGTTACACCTTTTAAACCTTCTTACTGTCAATATCCCTTTCAGCGCTGAATGACCTCATAGATACCATGCGCTTGGCCTTTAGCCAAAGTTCTTTATGTAATATTCAGTTTAAAAGTTTTGAACCAAGGAGCCAAAATATTAGTAGCAAAATTAAGGTCACAGAGTGAGGACATTGCGTGATGTCACCCTGTATAATATGCGTGACTTCAGACATGCGTGGCAGCCATTTGGCACAGCCATATATATATATATATATATATATATATATATATATATATATATATATATATATATATATATATATATATATTTATATATGTATATATTGTGTGTATGTATGTGTATGTGTATATATATATATATATATATATATATATATATATATATATATATATATATATATATATATATATATATATATATGGCTCCATTCCGGCCAGGGGCTGAAATGTGAAGGACTGAATTGAACATAGAATTTAGGCCAAAGACCAAGCACTGGGACCTAGGAGGTCATTCAGCGCTGAAATGGAAATTGGCAGTAAAAGGTTTGAAAGGTGTAACAGGAGGAAAACCTCGCAGCTGCACCATGAATAAATTGATAGGAGAGGGTGGAAAGTAAGATAGAAGAAAGATAATATGAGAGGAGGTA
>NC_089749.1:52578607-52583607 GCF_040412425.1 Macrobrachium rosenbergii | reverse complement strand
CCCTGCCCCCCATCGTCACCCCACACCGAGGGGAGGAAGTGGCTGGCTTTTAAACGTTGCCAGGAATGGCATTCGTTTTTCTGATAAACGATCAAGTCTGGCGCAAATGTTTTTCTTTTAGGTTTTGTTTATTCTTGTTTTTTTTTCTTTTTAACAAGGACATATCACGCGAAATTATTTATGCCGGTAAATATTACTCTTTGAAAAATACTTTTCCTCGACGTTTTCTCAAAATATTTATTTATAGTTGTATTTTGAAGTTCATAACATTTCATCGTTTAAAAACATTAGTTGGCTTCATTGCAATACCATTTCGAATAAGCAGAGAGAGAGAGAGAGAGAGAGAGAGAGAGAGAGAGAGAGAGAGAGAGAGAGAGAGAGAGAGAGAGAGAGAGAGAGAGAGAGAGATCGTAAATTGCCATTCATTCATTCATGACTTTACAACTCTGCGTCAAACTTCACATTTTTCCACTTCGTAATTGACCATTAAATCTTTATTTACAAAACAAAGTCTCTGTTCCCCCTAACCTCTCTCTCTCTCTCTCTCTCTCTCTCTCTCTCTCTCTCTCTCTCCCCTCGTCCTCCATAACCTTGGCAGTTACGACACCATATGATTCTTGAATAAGGCATTAATTTCTCTCTCTCTCTCTCTCTCTCTCTCTCTCTCTCTCTCTCTCTCTCTCTCTCTCTCTCTCTCTCTGTCAAGTTGACTGAAATTTTAAAATGAGGAGAGATACAAAAAATGTATACGGAAAAGATAAAAAAAATATTACATTACGGAGAATGACACAAATGAATTATGGCATGGGCTTAGGATAGACTAAAGAATAATTTGACTTAGGGAAAATGAAAAACGGTATACTGTTTCTCGTTAATCATCAGTCAATAAAAATAATGTGACTTAAGTAAAATGAAAGCCAGTAAATACCAATGGATTTCTCTCTCTCTCTCTCTCTCTCTCTCTCTCTCTCTCTCTCTCTCTCTCTCTCGTTAATCATCAGTGAATAAAAATAATGTGACTTAAGTAAAACGAAAGCCAGTAAATACCATTGGATTTCTCTCTCTCTCTCTCTCTCTCTCTCTCTCTCTCTCTCTCTCTCTCTCTCTCTCTCTCTCTCTCTCTCTCTCTCTCTCTCCCGTTAATCATCAGTCAATAAAAATAATGTGACTTAAGGAAAATGAAAGCCAGTAAATACCATCGGATTTCTCTCTCTCTCTCTCTCTCTCTCTCTCTCTCTCTCTCTCTCTCTCTCTCTCTCTCTCTCTCTCTCTCTCTCTCTTTCGTTAATCATCAGTCAATAAAAACAATGTGACTTAAGGAAAGTGAAAGCCAGTAAATACCAATGGATTTCTCTCTCTCTCTCTCTCTCTCTCTCTCTCTCTCTCTCTCTCTCTCTCTCTCTCTCTCTCTCTCTCTCTCGTTAATCATCAGTCAATAAAAATAATGTGACTTAAGGAAAGTGAAAGCCAGTAAATACCATTGGATTTCTCTCTCTCTCTCTCTCTCTCTCTCTCTCTCTCTCTCTCTCTCTCTCTCTCTCTCTCTCTTGATAATCATCAGTCAATAAAAATAACGTGACTTAGGGGGAAATGAAAACCAGTAAATACCATTGGATTTCTCTCTCTCTCTCTCTCTCTCTCTCTCTCTCTCTCTCTCTCTCTCTCTCTCTCTCTCTCTCTCTCGTCAATCATCAGTCAATAAACTAGAACAAACATTTCCATGCAGGAGTATCAGGTAACCATTCTTTCTTCCATCCGCGTGAATAATGCAAAAAGATTCATTATTCACGGGATGAATGAACACGCTGCCATCCCATAACACCAACTTTAATCATTTGGCATTTAATTCCTCTCCGGCATTTTGATGTAAGGGATTTTAACTGAACTGTTAAATTATTGACGTGGCAAACGATTCTGAGTTAGAATCTGTCCCTCGGAATTACTTGGCTGTTTTATGACCTCGGTTTAGCATTCGGGATCATCTAGAAATTGACCTCTCTGTCTGTATGTCTGTTCCTCTGTGCATCCGTCCATCAGGTAAGGTCGAATCTCAATACCTTGGCCATGAGCTTTGCACTATACGAGATGAAGTCCCCACTATAGAAGCTATGTGCAGATTAAAGGTCAGGCAAATGTCAAGGTCTTCCTTAAAGGTAAAAGGTCTGATAGTAATTTTCCTCTGCTTGGGCATTAACTTTCACAAACCAAGTCTTCCTTAAAGGTCAAAGGAAGGTCAAATAGGACTTCGCCTGGGCTGGGCATTAACCTTCACAGACAAAGTCTTCCTTACAGCTCAAAGGAAGGTCATGTGGGAATTTGCCTCTGCCTGGGCATTAACCTTCACAAACAAGGTCTTTCGCATAGGTCAAAGGAACGTCAAATACGAATTTGCCTCTGACTGTGCATTAACCTTCACAAACAAGGTCTTCTTTACAGGTCAAAGGAAGGTCAAACAGGAAGTTGCCTCTGCCTGGCATTAACCTTCATAAACAAGGTCTTCCTTACAGGTCAAAGGAAGATCAAATAGGAATTGTGCGTCTGCCTGGGCATTAGCCTTCACAGACAAGATCTTCCTTATAGGTCAAAGGAAGGCCAAGTAGGAATTTGCCCATGCTTGGGCATTAGTCTTCACAAACAAGGTCTTCCTTACAGGTCGGAGGAAGGTCAAAGAGGACTTTGCGTCTGCCTGGGCATTAGCCTGCACAAACAAGGCCTTACTTAAAGGTCAAAGGTCAAATAGGAATTTGCCTCTGCCTGGGCATTAGTCTTCACAAACAAGGTCTTCCTTACTGGTCAAAGGAAGGTCAAATAGGAATTTACCTCTACCAGGGCATTAGCCTTCACAAACAAGGTCTTCGTTACAGGTCATAGGGGGTCAAATAGGAATTTGCCTCTGCCTGGGCACTAACTTTTACAAACAAGGTCTTACTTAAAGGTCAAAGGTCAAATGATTTCCCTTCCTGAAGCTTTGTGCCGCACAAGAAAATTTTGTCTCACTTTTGAAGGCAACTGAGACGAGCGAGTTTGGTCATATCTAGCTCGGGTATTGGAGAGGTGAAGTGACTCCTTTTGATTTGATTCAGTTGATCTGATTTTGGAACGGATTCTCATTCAGGCGATTCTCAGTCAGCAGATGAATACAGTTCAGTTGGGCGTGACTCAGCAGCTGATTTGATTCAGCTGATTCTGATTCAGGAACTGTTATGATTTCTGATCTGTATCTTATTCTTATTAAACTGATTCTGATTCAACGACTGATTCTGGTATAACAGCTTTTTCTAAATACACTGATTCTGGCTCATCAACTGATTCTGGTTTAACAACTGATTTTGATCTAACAACTTTTTCTAAATACACGGTTTCTGACTCAGCATCTGAATCTGATTCAGCAGCTGATTCTGATGTAACGATTTTTTCAAATAACACTGATTCTGGTTTAGAAGCTGAATCTGATTCAACAGCTGATTCTGATATAACAGCTTTTACTGATTGCGCTGATTCTGGCACAGCAACTGATTCTGATTCAACAGCTGATTCAGATATAACAACGTTTTCTAATGACACTTATTCTGACCCAGCAACTGATTCTGATTCAACAGATGATTCTGATATGACAACTTTTTCTAAATATACACTGATTCTGATTCAGCAACTGAATCTGATTCAGTAGGTGATTCTGATATAACAACTTTGTAGAATGACACTGATTCTGGTCTAGGAACTGATTTTGATCCAGCAGCTGATTCTGATATGACAACTTTTTCTAATAACACTGATTCTGACCCAGCAACTAAATCTGATTCAGCAGCTGATTCTGATATAAAAACTTTTTCTAATAACATTTATTCTGGTTTAGCAGCTGATGATGTTTAAGCAGATGATTTTTATTCAGTTGATAGTGATTCACTTCTTCTAATTGATTTGACTCTGATTCATCGGCTGATTCTAATATATAATTAATTCTGAGTCACCATCTGATTACAAGTTGACTTATGCTGACTCCGTTGACTCTGATTAAACACTTGATTTCAATTTAGTTGATTCTGATTCAGGCACTGATTCTAACTTACCAAGTGATGTTTACTCATTGGTTTATTTTTTATTCATTTGATTCTGATTCAGCCACTGATTCTAACTTGTAATTGATGTTTACTCATTAGTTTATTTTTGAATCAGTTGATTCTAAGTCAGCCACTGATTCTAACGTGGCAAGTGATGTTTGCTCATTGGTTTATTTTTTATGCATTTGATTCTGATTCAGCCACTGATTCTAATGTGTAATTGATGTTTACTCATTAGTATATTTTTTATTCATTTGATTCTGATTCAGCCACTGATTCTAATGTGTAATTGATGTTTACTCATTAGTTTGTTTTTTATTCAGTTGATTCCAAGTCAGCCATTGATTCTAACGTGTTAATTGATGTTTACCCATTAGTTTATTTTTTATTCAGTTGGTTCTGATTCAGCCACTGATTCTAATGTGGTAAGTGATGCTTACTCATTAGTTTATTTTTTTATCCAGTTGATTCTGAATCAACAGAAGACTTATGCAGTTGGCTCTGATTCAGTAACTAGTTCTTGTTCAAGTAAATGATCTTGGGTCCTTCCGCAGGGAATCCGGATTAATCAGACGAATCTATTCAGCCAATGCTGAATTAACTCGTTTTAATAGGTCATCTTGTTTATCAGTTAAATCTATTGGTTTATCCAGCTGGCGTCACGATTTCACAGGTCATCGACGCGAACGTCAACTTAGTCAGATTTTACACAAACAATGAGAGATTCTTGTTCTTTGGCTGCTTTTAACTTTGTTACTGATTCTAGTATAGTAATTGATTCTGATTCAGCAATACGTTTGAAGACTTAACAACTGTCTCTGTTTGCGCTATATAACTGATTCTTAATATGCAACGGACTTTTAACAGGTAACTTGATACTTAATACAGATACAATTCTGACACCACAGGAGATTCTTATTAGGTGAGTGACGCAAATTA
>NC_089749.1:52566107-52573607 GCF_040412425.1 Macrobrachium rosenbergii | reverse complement strand
TTTTTTTTTTTTTTATACTTTTAACCAGTCATTTTACTTTGACCTAGGATTAGGTTTTTTTTTTATATTACCTTGTCAATGATTAACGGCTTTTCATATGTCTTCGTGTATTTTTGAATTACATTGACAGCATTACACTTTTGTACGTTTCGTCTACTGGCTATTGAGATTCCTAAAATCTTAAAAATACTGACATTAAAAGATGAAAATCCCTTTGGCGTTCTTTTCTTTTTGCTAACTGGATTACTCAGAACTTTTGATTTTGCTCGTCGACTTGTATTAATTCTTTTCTAAAATTATTTTTTAAAAATGTTTAAAGAAAGATTATCATAACATTATGATTACAGGAGGTCAGGTTTAGCCAAAGCTCATTATAATGAACCTGTAATCCAGCTCTAAAACTAAGTTAGTGGGAAGCAAATAAAATATTTTAGTGCAAATAAAAAAAAATATTTTGACAGATGTTCTCGCAGTTTTCAGGGAGGGCCATTTAGGCTCCACAATCAACTCTATTAGGCGATGGTTACTTTCAATGTAGCAGGCCTTATGCCAGCATGGGCACTTGTTCTCTGTGCCCTGTAAGTGCTGTAAAGTGTTGAAGTGTTTGAGAGGATTGGTGTGGACCTCTGGATTTTTTATGCTGAGTCGAACCTATATAGAATGGATAACTTTATGATGATGGGGACATACAAGTAAAAAAAAAAAAAACTTGAGTCTTCTCTTCAGAAAATTTTCGTGATGGTTCATATTTTGATTCTGGATATTATATCGGATTGAGAATAATGTTGGTAATTAAAAATTGAGAGGAGTTGAGTAAAACCTCGATTAGTAAACAACAGTAGAAAGTTTAAGCATTGGAGAGGTCAACTTTATTTTGGGTGGACTAAACCAGTTCATGCCTCTTAATTGGCAGGGAAGTTGGAGGATTTGATAAGGTGAAAAGGAGTCGATGAGCAAAAATTAATTTGTCCACATTGTCCTTTGTAGCATAATTACCTTAAGGGTGAATGCAGGTAGACTCATTTGTTTCGACCTGAGGCGCTTCGTTCCTGACGAAGGACTGAATGTAATGTCAAAAACCTAATGATTGGTCCGCTGCGTTCCTCACTAAATTCATAGCTTTTACTTCAGTAATATGTAATTAGACGTAAAAAAAAAATTGAATTGCTCTTTACGTGTCAAAAATTTTGAATTGTCCTTTACATGTAAAAAAAAGAAAATTGAATTGCTCTTTTCACGTAAAAAAATTTGAATTGTCCTTTACATGTAAAAAAAAATTGAAATGCTCTTTCCATGTAAAAACATTTGAATTGCTCTTTACATGTAAGAAAATTTGAATTGCTCTTTTAATGTAAAAGATTTTGAATTGCAGTTTACATGTTAAAAAAATTTTGAATTGCTTTTTTCATGTAAAAAACTGAATGGTCCTGTACATGTAGAAAAAATTTGAATTGCTCTTTTCATGTAATAAAAAACTGAATTGTCCTTTACATGTAAAAAAAAAAACTTGAATTGCTTTTTTCATGTGAAAAAAATTGAATTGTCCTTTACATGTAAAAAAATTTTTGAATTGCTCTTTTCATGTAAAAAATAATTTGAATTACTCTTTACCTAAAAAATATGTCCCTTGAAACTTCGTAATCTTATTACAGATTATGATGACGTGTCAAATACCATTTATTCCCCGTTCCTTAAGTTGGGAGAACATACGCCCAGAGGAAGATATCGATAATAAAACCTGTTCTGTATCATTTATTCATAAATTTAAACATAACGAGTCCAGCGCTTGCCCAAAGCGCCTGGCTCCTCTGATGGAGTGTGCTCATACCCGCCTACAGCGCATACAAACCGTTGTAACTTTCGTTTCACCTTTGACCTACAGCATTGATTATTAGCTTGACTTTGCTAATACCTGTAGATACCTGACAAATCCCGCGTGCTGTTAGGCTGAACCGACAATGAATCTCACCGTTTCACAGGAGTGCCGAACGCCATATCCATTAACCAGAATTTGGAGTAAAGTAACAGCAGTGCAAAACTGTACCTTTCATATAAGAGCCAAATCCGCGTGGACTTTTATTCAAATTTACTCACGCACTCGGAAGGACGTAAGCAGATTACTCGCACACAAACACATACCCATATATATATATATATATATATATATATATATATATATATATATATATATATATATATATATATATATATATATTACTAGTATATATATATATATATATATATATATATATATATATATATATATATACAGTATATAATTATATATATATATATACATATATATGTATATATCATACTGGCTATCACTGGCATGACACTTGTCTCACCAGCAAGAGGATAAGGGTTCGATTTCCGGGTGGGGACAATCTAAATGTGTGCTTGATAGTTGGAGATTGTGGCGAGTCGCAGCTAGGAGGACTCATTAGAAGAACTACTTGTTACGTTATAATAGCAGAGAGAGAGAGAGAGAGAGAGAGAGAGAGAGAGAGAGAGAGAGAGAGAGAGAGAGAGAGAAAATGCTTAATCTCTTCTCAGTACGTCCCAGTAGTGAGGTTGGGCCCAAGGTCCACACCAGACATACGGACTGTGGTTAAGGCATAGGCCCGTGCTGACATAAGGCCAACTTAATCTAAAGCAAAATAACAAGACTTCTGAAGATGCCTTATTCATTAGTTCCTTTTATTAAATAAAGGCTGATCATCAGCAAATATTCAAAGCATAGCTGCTTCACCTGTCCACCCAATTTTCAATGTTTTCGTTCCATACATTTTATTTCTCTAAATGCCCAAACTATATATATGCTGTTTTAGATATGGCGTTTCTCTATTCCCAGTCTGTTTCTCCATCAAATTTATGTTTAATATTGCGTGATTTGGAAGTCAGTCTTATTTTTCTTTATACGTGTCTTGAACTTCATATATCTCTTTCTTTCGAGGACTCTCAGTTTCTTCTGTTTTTCCTCACTTCGTATTGTGCCCTGGGGTTGAACGACGCTGAACGATGGTATACCTACATATGGCAATTCTTCGCTGGAATCGATTGGGGCAATTGAACTACAATTCACCTGGTTGATATGTGCTGCCATGCAGTGTAATCTAAAATGAATCTTATGGTTCTTGTAGTAAGTCGTAATATGGTCATGAATAATGTAATGCCACAAAAGTTTAGGAAGGCAATGCACAGGCACACACCCATACACCAATATATATATATATATATATATATATATATATATATATATATATATATATATATATATATATATATATGTGTGTGTGTGTGTGTGTGTGTGTGTGTATGTATGTGAGTGTGTGTGTGTGTCTCTGTGTGTGTATCATTCACCTATAACCCTTTGAAGAGGTTGGATCTGTTACCAATTAACAGCTAGGTGAACTGGAAGGCGTTGGCCAGGAACAGTCTGGGTACTTAGCAAACATGAGTCGAGTGATGTGCCACTCAGCCAGGCACACCCTCCCCACATATATCTGTATACATATATATATGTACATATATACACACACACACACACACACACACATATATAGATATATATATATATATATATATATATATATATATATATATATATATATATATATATATATATATATATATATATATATATATCGGTTTTTCCTGAAGTCCATGTTTTCTCTCTTTCTTCTCACTCCAAGTTAGATAGCTCATCTAAAAAGTGGCAGATCTTACCTCGGTCAGAAACGTCAGCGGAAGTAGTAACAAAATATATTCAGAGGGAGAGAGCTGTTATCTTTGTTGCTACCGCTGCAACCACCAAGTGAACAGTTTTTTTTTAAAGTCTTCATGTATGTTTCTATCAATTGCTCGTCAAAGGTAGCAGAGAAAAGTTGCTCAACCAAAGGAAACAAGAGCATGCAAAACACAGGTTTCTAAATCGAGAGCTTCTCTGTACAGACTGCGTTGTTCAGTACATCAAGAAAAAAGGGATTTTTGGCTTATGCATAAGTGAAACATCAACAGGATGGATGACGAAATGGGAAAGAAAATGTTATTGATAGTTATAGGGCTTAGCTGAAAAAGGAAAATGAATAAATATTTTAGTTTACTCTGTTTAAACGTTTATTTTGTCTGTTTGTCTGTTTCAGGTACTTGTAACTGTTTTGTTAGTTATGAAAACAAGAATTAGATAAACAGCCGTGGAATATTGTATTTCATTCTAATTTTTTTAAGGATATTTAGGTTAATGAAGTACATGAATAGGTATTTTAATCTTAGTATACTGTCTGCAACGTCTCCCAATTTACTTTTATTACAATCGTCATCATCTTGACAAATTCCACCCACTCACGCACCAGTCCTCTCTGTTCTTCTCTAGAATTCCACTGAATTCAAACCATTCTAGTATTTATTTTTATGAAATATGATACAAGACTTGGTCTACAGTATGCTTAGCTCACACCTATTTTTGCTCTTTCTTCAAAAAAGAAATAATTTTCATATTTATATTAATTATGTTAAAAATGACCCATCACAAATCACAACATCAAAAACGTTTCTGCTTGCACTCCAAACACGCCGCCACAGATTCGTTCCACTTCGCGGAAATAATTTGATTACGTTCAATTTTAGTTTCATGATTGTTTTTATTCAGGGCCAAGAACACAAACTTATTGAGGCAGCCTAGCTGATTCTTGAAATAATAATAATAATAATAATAATAATAATAATAATAATAATAATAATAATAATAATAATAATAAATTGTTATCATTATCATTATTATTATTATAATGTATTCATGAGCCATTTTCAAGCTCAAATTAAAAATATGTATTTTTCGAATAAGTTTCTGAAGCGTAAAATGGTCACATATGAGTAATAAGGCTATAAAAAGCCGGTAATAGAGCAGTATAAAAGTAAAGAATAAATGCATAAAATTAAACTAAAATACAATAAAATTAGAATGCTACGTATTTAATTTATTTCCTGTAACCCGCTATTTAATTTATTTACTGTAACCCCCTATTTAATTTATTTCCTGTAACCCCCGTTTCCTGTAACCCCGTGTTTAATTTACTTCCTGTAAACCCCGGATTTAATTTATTTCCTGTAACCCCCCTATTTAATTTATTTCCTGTAACCCCTGTATTTATTTTATTTCCCGTAACCCCCGTATTTGATTTATTTCCTGTAACCCCCCTATTTAACTTATTTCCTGTAACCCCCGTATTTAATTATTTCCTGTAACCCCCGTATTTAATTTATTTCCTGTAACCCCCGTATTTAATTTATTTCCTGTAACCGCCGTATTTAATGAATTCCTGCAACCCCCTATTGAATTTATTTCCTTTAACACCCCGTATTTAGTTTATTTCCTGCAACCCCCCATTTAATCCATTTCCTGTAACCCCTCTATTTAATTTATTTCCTGTAACCCCCTATTTAATTTATTTCTTTTAACCCCCGTATTTAATTTATTTCCTGTAACCCCCCTATTTAATTCATTTTCTGTAACCCTCCCATTTTATTTCCTGTAACACCCCTATATTTTATTTATTTCCTATAACCCCCCTATTTAATCTGTTTCCTGTAACCCCCCTGTCTAATTTATTTCCTGTAAACCTTCTGTTTAATTTATTTCCTGTAACACCCCTGTCTTTAATCTATTTCCTGTAACCCCCTATTTAATCTATTTCCTGTAACCCCCTATTTAATATATTTCCTGTAACCCCAATTTAATTTATTTCCTGTAACCCCCGTATTTAATTAACTTCCTGTAACCGCCCTATTTAATATATTTTCTGTAACCCCCCTATTTAATCTATTTCTTGTAACCCCATTTAATTTATTTCTTGTAACTCCCTATTGAATCTATTTCCCGTAACCCCCTATTTAATTTATTTCTTGTAACCCCCTTTTAATTTATTTCCCGTAACCCCCCGTATTTAATTTATTTCCTGTAACCCCCGTATTTAATTTATTTCTTGTAATACCCGCCGTATTTAATTTATTTCCTGTAACCCCCGCTATTTAATCTATTTCCTGTAACTCCCCTATTTAATCTATTTCCTGTAACCCCCTATTTAATCTATTTCCTGTAACCCCCAGTATTAAATTTATTTCCTGTAACCACCTGTATTTAATTTATTTGCTGTAGCCCCCTATTTAATTTATTTCCTGTAGCCGTCCCCGTATTTAATTTATTTCCTGTAACACCCCCATTTAATTTATTTCCTGTAACCCGCCCGTATTTAATTTATTTCCTGTAACACCTCCCACGTATTTCATTTATTTCCTGTAATACCCCCATATTTAATTTATATCCCTATAACAACCCCCGTATTTAATTTATTTCCCCATAACAACCCCCCGTATTTAATTTATTTCCCCACAACAAACCCCCCCGTATTTAATTTATTTCCTGTAACACCTCCCACGTATTTAATTTATTTCCTGTAATACCCCCGTATTTAATTTATTTCCCCATAATCCCCCTGTATTTAATTTATTTTTAATTTATTTCCCCATAACAACCCCCGTATTTAAATTATTTCCTGTAATTTCCTGTAACACCCCCGTATTTAATTTATGTAATGTATTTCCCCCCCGTATTTAATTTATTTCCCGTAATCCCCCTTATTTAATTTATTTCCTGTAACAACACTTATTTAATTTATTTCCTGTAACAGTAAAAGGACAAAATAAAGAGGTCAGCTACTAAATGGAAGGATGACATAATGCAAATAATTCTTGAGTATTTTTTTATTTAAGTATTTCTTATTTATTTATTTATTCATCTGTTCATTTATTTCACCTTCTCTAAGAGTAGGATATCGTCTTTTATAAAAGAAATAGTAATGTTCACTGTTTATTAACTAAGGTTTCATGTTCTTTATCATAAGCGAATATACTTTTCCACAACTGTACCACGTTATTTTGTTGTTTGTCATTTCGTTATTTTTCCTTCCTAGTTTTCTGTAAAAGAAAACTATTGTGCCGGCTTTGTCTGTCCGTCCGCGCTTTTTTCTGTCCGCATTTTTTTCGTCCGCGCTTTTTTCTGTCCGCACTTTTTTTCTGTCCGCACTTTTTCCTGTCCGCCCTCAGATCTTAAAAACTACCGAGGCTAGAGGGCTGCAAATTGGGATGTTGATCATCCACCTTCCAATCATCAAACATACCAAATTGCAGCCCTCTAACCTCAGTAGTTTTTATTTTATTCAAGGTTAAAGTTACCTATAATCGTGCTTCTGGCAACGATATAGGACAGGCTACCACCGGGCTGTGGTTAAGTTTCTTGGGCCCCGGCTCATACAGCATTATACCGAGACCATCAAAAGATAGATCTTTTTTCGGTGGCCTTGATTATACGCTGTACAGAAAACTCGATTGCGCCGAAGAAACTTCGCTGCATATTTTTACTTGTTAATTCACGGAAAGGAATATGCACGTCAACACGGAATTTGCCCGCGAATATACCGCGTACAAACAAAATAGTATTTT
>NC_089749.1:52556107-52558607 GCF_040412425.1 Macrobrachium rosenbergii | reverse complement strand
TGCAAGCGTCAAGGTCAGTCACCTGAACGTGTGGCGGTGGCGGTGGTTGCTTGAGTGGAGGAGGAGGAGGAGGAGGAGGAAGAGAAAAAGACTCGCGGAAAAGGAGGAGGAGGAGGAGGAGGCGGTTGGTTGTTGGTTGCTGCTGGAGGCTCCTGGGCTGCTGGCTCTCTTCGTCCCCTACACGCGCGCTTAGTAGCTCTCTTCGTCCCATAGGCTCTCCTCTCTTCGTCCCCTACACTGGCGCCCCTCTTCTTCTTCTTCACTCCCTTCGCCCCGGAGAGCCCTAGGCCGCACTCTCTTTGCACCCCAGACGTTTGCCGTACTCCCAGGCATTGATCGCGTCTGCTGCTGCTCTGCTCTGCTCCGCTCTGCTCTGCTCCGTTGCAGAGACAAATCATTTATGCGTCGAGGCCCCCGGAACACGTAGCACGCTTCGGCCTCATACACCCTCTCTCTCTCTCTCTCTCTCTCTCTCTCTCTCTCTCTCCTCCTTCCTCTTCCTTCCTTCCATCCATCCCAACCCGCTTCTGCCTTCCATCCTCCTCCTCCTCCTCCTCCTCCTCCAGTCCACTCCTTTTCAACTGCCTAATACATCCCTAACCAATACCCACCCCAACCCCCACCCTCACCCCAAGGCGTCCAAGAACCTCCCCTCCCCTATCCCCGCCCACCCTCACCACCACCCCACCCCTCATACCGCGACCCCAGGCAGGCCGCCTCCGCTGCTAAACCTATAGATTTATGCTTGCTTGCCGACGCTACTCTCCCGCCGAAGCCGGTCGCTCTATCGTCTCTCGCTCGCTACCCGTACCCCCCCGACCCGCCTACCCTTACTCTCTCTCTCTCTCTCTCTCTCTCTCTCTCTCTCTCTCTCTCTCTCTCTCTCTCTCTCTCTCTCTCTTGCGTGCTGTGACCCCATACAATCAAGCAATCGATCGATTAAGAAAGTGAGACTATAGATACTTCCTTATTTGAGGTTTGAAGATTCAAGCGACGAGATGAAACAAGCGGCCATTCTCACATCCCTAGTTCCGTAGATATTTTCTTGTCTATTGCACCGGTCGTCGTTTCGGTGTAGTAATTACTTATTTTTAATTTTCTCCCTTCATTTAGCCCTTAATCCAATCTTTAATTGACCCTTTCATTCAGTTTCTTTACGTCTCCCTCTCTCTCGCCCCCTCTTCTTCCTGACTTTTCTGCTCGGGCTGTTCTCGTTAGCGTATCTCGTTTTCTGTTTTTCGTTTTATCATCCTTCCTTTCTTTGTAAACACGTTTCTCTCTCCCGTCTTAATTATTCCTTGGCCAGAAGGAAACGTAGATAATTAACAGCAAATATCTGACCAATCATCTTGAAGACGCCTCGGAAAAGCGGCGTCGACAAAGATGCTCGGAAGAGGAAATAGATAAACAAAGGTGATAAGGCAAATAAAGGAAGAGAAGAGTGTAAACAGCGCAGAACGGCCGGAGAACAATAGAACGGAACTGGAGAGAGAGAGAGAGAGAGAGAGAGAGAGAGAGAGAGAGAGAGAGAGAGAGATGCAGGCCTGGTATTGTTACTAAGCACTGGCAGACTGACCACACACCATTGTCAACGTTATGATTACTTCAGTTATTTACAGATTTAAATGGCAACATATGTCGCTGCTCAAGTTACGGCGGGGTAATGAGTACACATAAGAATGCTCTCTCTCTCTCTCTCTCTCTCTCTCTCTCTCTCTCTCTCTCTCTCTCTTCTCTCTCTCCCCTTTTGCAAATATTTTGCATTATTCTTCCATGATTATTATCGACAAATTTTGTTATACTGCTTTAAATACACACAAACAATATGTTTTTATGTATACGTACACATATATGTATGTACGTATGTATACATGCATATATAATTGTGGGTGTGTACATATATATATATATATATATATATATATATATATATATATATATATATATATATATATATATATATATATATATAGAACTACACACACACAGACACATATATATACTGTATATATATAAATGTATATATATATATATATATATATATACACACATATATATATATATATATATATATATATATATATATATATATATATATATATATATATATATATATATATATATATATATATATATATATATATATATATATATATATATATATATATATATATATGTATATATATATATATATATATATATATATATATATATATATATATACATACATACACACACACACACACTGTTCTCCTGCACTCTCCTTCATTCTCTAATAGATCCATGTACCTGATAGAGTCAAGAGGTCCACACCAGACCTCCCACTCCTTTTCAGGCCTTACCACCCTTACGGGCCCGTGCTGGCATAAGGCCGGCTTGATCTAAATCAAACAAACAGTTATAATCGTGTCCCCTCACTCTCTCTCTCTCTCTCTCTCTCTCTCTCTCTCTCTCTCTCTCTCTCTCTCTCTCTCTCTCTCTCTCTGTCTAGATATAAGTT
>NC_089749.1:52528607-52546107 GCF_040412425.1 Macrobrachium rosenbergii | reverse complement strand
GTAGGCTTGAAAATTAGCCAGGCAAATAACTCAGTGATCTTTGTTCCTCTGTTTTACAAAGTTGTATAAAGGCCAAGGAAATCAAAAATTGTTTGAGGCAATATTCTTGTCGTCCATCTGTAGGGGAGTAGTGCCGTCAGTGCTCCTCATACGGTTCCCTGTAGGTATTACTTGAGGTTCTTTGCAGCGTCCCTTCGGGCCCTAGCTGCGACCCCTTTCATTCTTTTTACTTTACCTCGATTCATCTTATCTTTCTTCCTTCCTGCCGTCCACCCTCTCCTAACAATCGTTTCATAGTGCAACTGCGAGGTTTTCCCCCTGTTACACCTATCAAACCTTCTTACTCTCAATTTCCCTGTCATCGCTGAATGACCTCATACGTCCCAGCGCTTGGCCTTTGGCCTAGATCTTATATTCAGTTAAATTACTCCATGCTGGTAATTCGTGAAAGTGTCGATCCTTAGCCCGAAGAATGTCCTGGCTAGTATAATTGTCTTCCACAATCTTTCTCAAAACAATTGTCATCTTAATCACTGCTGTTTTGATGTGGTTACAAAGTAGATAATCACTATACAATAATGCTAGCATTTTGTAATGGAGATTTAAATGTAGTAAAAAAATAATTAACAATGCTAAATACTAGAGTAATTATAACAAGGCCACAAAAATAGAAAAATCAAATAAAAAAAAAACAGGTGAAGGATGCTACACAAAAATGATCCCCAGTAAAAAAGAAAAAAGATAAAAATCATGAAAAAGGTGGGTTTTTAAAATGCCTGAATGATATACATTTTTGTGTGGTTATGCTAACCATAGTGATTATACGCTTCAATGGTGGTATTCATTTTGAGGAGAATTTTTTAATTCCAGTATTTTTGCTGTAATACTTTGAAGTTCGTAAAGGGAAAGTATATTTACGTAGTTGTGACGGATGACGTTTGGTGACGCCACATTAATGTGTTCATTCGTGTAATCTCTATAAGTACATCTGAAATGGTCTGTATATTTAGGTATATTTCACATCTACACGCGTCACCTATCTCTCTCACTTTATAGATAAACATTCTGTTATATATATGTTTATATATGTAAATGTATATATATGTATGTATATAATTTGTATACAGTATATATATAATACCTATATATATATTTATATAACACACATATATATATATATATATATATATATATATATATATATATATATATACATACATACATACATACATACATACATACATACATACATACATACATACATACACACGTTTACATACACATAACACACATGCACACACACATCAAAAAGGAAAACCACACATACCTTATCGAACAGTTCTGACGCACACATACTGTCTATATGTATGTATATATATACATACATACACATATACTGTATACATACACATGCATACACACTCATCGAAAAGGAAAACCACACATACCTTATCGAACAGTTCAGACACACGCGTTCTCGCGCGCAGGTTCAAGCAAGGCCAAATTCTCAATATATGCATTTAATTGAAAAATGAATTACCGTCGAACCTGAACTTCCACGTACGCCAGGAGGCCACTTCAGAGCTGAAGTGGCCTTCAGTTGTAGGCTACAGATTAGAGCTTCAGCTGAAATTAATATTTCACGTGAAGTAGAGAGCGCTATACATGTGCGTCGCAAAAATGATATTATGACAGGACCACGGAGGGAACATCGATATGGGAATATGAAACAGCGATTGCGCTTATAGATGCACATGTGTGAAGGTACAGATATCATGTGTTCGTGTGTTATATATATATATATATATATATATATATATATATATATATATATATATATATATATATATATATATATATATATATATATATATATATATATATATATATATATATATATATATATATATATATATATATATATATATATATGTGTATATATATTATATAAATATACATACATATATATATATATATATATATATATATATATATATATATATATATATATATATATATATATATATATATATATATATGTGATGGATGGAAAACCTGATACAAACTCAAACTCGAAGAGAGAGAGAGAGAGAGAGAGAGAGAGAGAGAGAGAGATAAAAGCGCATAGAAAGCCACATAAAAGAAGTTGCTTGACTCCAAGCAAGCAAGGGTCTCACACCACATCACTGTTCTACCCTTAACCTCCTTCTTACTCAGACTTGCATGCCCTGTCTATACCCTCCCTTATTCCTCCCTCCTCCTCCCCCCCCTTCCACTCCCTTCTTAAGCCCCTTCCCTCCTACACTCAAGACTTCATCTTTCTATCCTCTCCTTCCCCATTCCCCCTACCCATCTACCAATCCACAGCCACAATCAACAATTCTCACTCTCCGTATAATCCCTCACAACCTCTTAACCAACTCCTCCTCCTCCTCCTACTCCTCCTCTCCTCCTTCTACTTCTCCTCCTCCTCCCCCCCTTCCCTAACGTCTCCTATCTGCTCCACCCACCTTCCCCTACGGTCGGTCATCGCCCCTTATTTTACCTTACCCTCTCATTCTACCCGTTTCTCTCTCTCTCTCTCTCTCTCTCTCTCTCTCTCTCTCTCTCTCTCTACGATCATCTCGTTTTGTTGGCCGTGCATGTTTCAGAGTTATCACATTTTGGCTGATTGGCCCGTGTATATATTTTATCACTTATGTTTTCGTTTTTCTTCTTCCATTATACCTCATTTCAGAGGATCCGCTTTTTGTCGGCTCATTTATGAAGGTCCACTTGTCGAGATACATGTGTTTTGGTACACTTGTTGTCGGTATTAGCCTTTCATGATTCATCCTCCAATGCGACATGCGTTGTCGGATGCACGGCGGTACGTGAGAATGTACGACGCAGCTGATTAATTAAATGTTTATCGAACTGAATTCAATTGAATATAGGATTGAGGCCAGAGGCCAAGCACTGGGACCTATGTGGTCATTCGGCGCTGACACGGAAATTGAGAGTAAAAGGTTTGAAAGTTGTAACAGGAGGAAATTTCGCAGTTGCACTGTGAATCAGTTGTTAGGAGACGGTGGAAAGTAAGATGGAAGATAGAGAATATGAAGGGAGGTACAGTAAAAGAAATTTATCTGATGGGATTTACAGTGTATTGATAAGTATAAGGTTTTCTGGGCTTTGAGAGAGGTCTAGTTTTCTGATTAAACTGATATTCTCAAATATATCTTCGAAGGTAAGACAGTTCTCTCTGATTTACATCGCCAATGACAGTTGGCTGGGCAGCGTACAGTTCCTCAGTGAAATAAGTCACAGTTCCCTAGTGAAATGAAACAGCTTAATTGGGAAGACTCAGAACAGAATCTGATCTTCAAGGATTTATTTAGATTCATTTATCACCTGTCGCTTTTTTTTTTTACTTAGATTTTGAAAAAAAAAATTATTTTTATTTTCATGTTATTTTTATTTTTACCATTAACTGAATCTTGTGAAGATAAGTGGTTGTTTATACTATTCTTTATTTGGCATGAAAGATTTTTTTTTTTTTCATTCCTTAAAGTAATGATTCATTTATTTTCTTTATAGTATAGGTATCCTGACAGAACTGTCCAGAGTCATCTCAAAGGGTGAAGATTTCTTCAAAAATATTATTAAAACAAGTAAAAAATGCTCCAAAGTTTCTTCGGGGCAATCGAGTTTTCTGTCCGGCGTTATTGCTGTATGATTCTCTCAGTCACGGCCCATGAAACTCTCGACTGCGGCCCATGAAACTTTCAGCCACGGCCCAGTGGTGGCCTGTGGTGTTGGCACCTACAGCGGTGCGGTGCCAGGCGCACTGTCAAGGCTAACTTTAGCCTTAAATAAAATAAAAACTACCCAGGCTAGAGGGCTACAATTTGGTATTTTTGATGATTGGAGGGTGGATGATCAACAAACCAATTTGCAGCCCTCTAGCCTCAGTAGTTTTTGAGATCTGAGGGCGGACGGAAAAAGTGCGGACGGACTGATGAACTTTTGAAGACGTGTGATGGGAATAGCCATAAAAAAAATGAAACTACAAGTGTTTGCTTGTCCAACAGCGAAAACGAGTTACGTGCAAATTGGAATCAAATTGTTAAGATTGAAATTTAACGAGCGCCTGCCCTATTGTATGTGCATATCGACACGTGTTGTTGTGAAACTTTTCACTTCAACAAGATAGTTCTCACTCGTTCTGATGTCTAGCTACAGGTGTGAATTTATCATTGGCTGTTAACTACGTACGAAGCCGATGTTCTCTCTCTCTCTCTCTCTCTCTCTCTCTCTCTCTCTCTCTCTCTATACATATACATACATACATATATATATATATATATATATATATATATATATATATATATATATATATATATATATATATATATATATATATATATATATATAAGGTACCCACCAAGGAAGGCCACACGCATGCGTCCTGAATCGCATCTTTATTCCTATTTAACCCGATAAATGTATTATAATTTTATTTTCATTAGACCATCAGACAGACGGAGCTGAGGTTGGCTGATGCAAAAGCTATTGTTATTATTAATACTAATATTATTTAAAACCCTTTACGGTTTCTCGCCTGTTATATTAAGCATTGTCATTAACTTATCTCTCGGAGTCCTCCAGACGTGTGGGGGGTGGGGGGGGGGGAAGAGAGAGATGTAAAGTCGTTAGTGCACTGCAGGCATTTCTATAAATGATGTTTGTAGCATCCCTTGATCCCCTAGCTGCACTCAGTTTTTATAGCCTTTTACTGTACTTCCATTCCAGTTTTCTCTTTGTAATCCTGCTGTCCAACATCTCTAACTATTGCATATTAGTGCAACTGTGGGGTTTCCTGTCAGTTTCACCTTTAGATCCTTTATTTTCTGAGTTTCTTTGTCTTGCTGTCCAACCACTCTAATTCCCTCTTTCCTTTGTCTTGAATGTTGAATTTCATTAAAAAAATAATGATCAGAGTTAGTGTTAAAGACTTACGGGAAATATGAAATGTATTAAAACCTGGGGTAATAAAATCTGGCGATATTTATCATTGCCAGGGTTAAAACCTACCTCATATGTAATTCTCACCAATGCCAAGGTTAGAAAAAGTATACCCTGGACATAGAGTTTACAAATACGAAGGTTAAGAAGTGCCATAAATTTGGCATTTAATTGTTAGGATAGATGTATTGTCAGGAAAATAACATTTACACGTACCTCAGACGTAATATTTAGAAGAGCGAACATTGAAAATAAGTAACGTGAGATCTGCCAATGCCAAGGTTAACAGCAAGCGTAAAAGGAGTTAATGGCAACTAGGTTAGACGAAAATATCCTTAACGCAAAATGTACCAGTTTAAAAAAGGTAAGAAACATTAAAAAAATGAAATGAAATGTAAGCTTTATCAGAACCAACATTAGAAAATACGCGAAATTTAAGATTGGCCGGCGCCCGAGTTAAACAAAAATTACTTGAATTGTAGTGCTTAACCAGAGTGAAATGTAGTATTTCACCGGAGCAAAAAAAAAAAAAAAAAAAAAGTTCATGAAATGTAGGATTTACTATAGTTAAGGTTGAAAACTTCATGAGCGGAAGCAGTTGTTCAATCGGCGGTTGAAAAGTACGTCTTGTAATCATTCGCCTTATATAACGCCTTTAGTGATTACTGAAAGAGAAGTAATTGCAAATTACGATGATAGATAGTCGGAAGTAATTGCAAATTACGATGATAGATAGTCACTCTAGCGAGCTTTGTAGCTTTTATTTATATTCATTTCATGTTTAACTTAAAAATCATATTCCTTATTCCCTCTCCTCCTCTCCCTCGTCCTTATTCGTCTTCTTTGAAGGAAAGAAAATAACGTATTTCTTGCTCCCAAGTCTTCCTGTAGTGTAGACCATTTTTAGTTCACATTTTATTCCTCTACACATTTTTTCATTTCTAGTACTTGAGTTGAGGTCCATTTCGTATTCAGTCGTGATAACATCGTCAAAATACTGTCTCTCTCTCTCTCTCTCTCTCTCTCTCTCTCTCTCTCTCTCTCTTACACTCTATACGCACATGTATACACACATTATATGTATATATATTATATATATATATATATATATATATATATATATATATATATATATATATATATATATATATATATATATATATATATATATATATATATATATATATATATATATATATATATATATCGTCAGAAAATCTCTCCACTCTCTGTCAAACAAACAAAACTCCTTCCCGAATTTAATCGTCCTCTCTCTCTCTCTCTCTCTCTCTCTCTCTCTCTCTCTCTCTCTGTGTTTGTACCTTCCAGTCTTCGCACATTGATAAACTTGAGAATAAACAGACCGTGTCCTTATTAATCTTCACAGCCATCGCCGCTTATTCTGCATCACATTCTTGATCTGAAGTTGTTCTTCCTTCGCAAATAGAGAGCGAGAGATGACGATAATGATAATTCTGGAACAGAGCAAATAACGAAGAATGAATGACGCTGTTGACAGATGCGGAAGCTTTGGGAGGGGAGAGAGAGAGAGAGAGAGAGAGAGAGAGAGAGAGAGAGAGAGAGAGATACCTGGCTACCTGTTTGCTTCTTTGTATCCCGCGTTTCTTCTACTGCACCCCACCCCCTCCCCGCTCCCCAAGGCCCAGAAGGGGTTGAGTCTCCCCCTCACCCTCTCGACCTTCCTGTTATATGCTTTCTGCCGATGCGTCTTTTCTCCTCTTCTCTCTTTTTGCTTTTCTCTCCTGTTTCTTCGTGCTTGTATCTTTTCTCCTCTTTTCACATACTCTCTCTCTCTCTCTCTCTCTCCTACAACTTCTGTTCCTGCCTTGAATCATGCTCTCTCTCTCTCTCTCTCTCTCTCTCTCTCTCTCTCTCTCTCTCTCTCTCTCTCTCTCTCTCTCTCTCCTACAGTTAGTAGTCTTTACGTACTTCCTCTCTATCTCCCTAAATCCTTGTTTTGTCCTTTCCTTCGCTTAACGCCTCCTACTCTCTCTCTCTCTCTCTCTCTCTCTCTCTCTCTCTCTCTCTCTCTCTCTCTTGGCGTTTTCATTCACAGGGAGCAGTCGTGCTGTTCTTTGTTTTCTTTTATCACGCGTTTCCTTACGTTTTGTTTACGTTCTCATTTCCTCGCGAATCTCCGTCTTATCTCTCTCTCGTTTCTCTCTGTCTACCAGCACGAAGAATACATCAATCGCTCTCTTTTATTCATCTCTCTCTCTCTCTCTCTCTCGCAGCTTCAAGCGATTCTTAGCAAAAAGAGGAAAGGACTCGAAGAATAGAGAGAGAGAGAGAGAGAGAGAGAGAGAGAGAGAGAGAGAGAGAGAGAGAGAGACGGGGAAGGTGACGTATGATGTTGTCAGGGGGAATTGCACCTGTTTGCGGACATATCCCAACCCCCCTTCCCCCCAATCCTGCCCTCTGCCCCTGCCTTCCTCTCTCTCTCTCTCTCTCTGCTGATTTTCCTCTCGCTTACTTGCTCTTCTTTTATCAATCTTTCTGTCGATTGGTTTTTATTTGTTTCTCTCTTATTCTGTTAATTATTCTCTTACTCTCTCGGTCTTTCTTTATATCTCTGTCTCTGTTAAGCGGTATTTCTTCTCTTTCGCGGATTTTTTATATTCCCCTTTACATTATTCTCTCTCTCTCTCTCTCTCTCTCTCTCTCATTCTGATGTTTTTTCTCGCTCTTCTTCTATCTTTTTCTGTTTACTGGTTAAATACTCTCTCTCTCTCTCTCTCTCTCTCTCTCTCTCTCTCTCTCTCTCTCTCTCTTGTTGTTTATTATATTTTTAAGTCGCTTTTTCATTATTCCTTCTGTCATTATATCAGTTTTCTATCTGCCTATCCATCTATCTAACTACCTATCTACTTTTTAGTTTTCAATCTCTCTCTCTCTCTCTCTCTCTCTCTCTCTCTCTCTCTCTCTCTCTCTCTCTCTCTCTCTCTGTCATACTAATGTGTGAGCGAATAATTAGTTATGAGAAAATACACGAAAGATAACTTGTATTCTGTCAAATATTATCAAAGCAAAATGAGAACATAGGTAGAAAGGAAGAAGGAAAATAAAAAAAATGAAAGAAGAGAAGATAAAAACCATGCATAGAAAATTTATGAAAGAAAAGTTTGGAATGAAAAAATCAAAATAAAGAGAAAGTGAAAGTTACTAAGCTAGATTATAATGAAAATAATAGTAAAATGGATAATTACAGAAAAAAAGGGAATTAGAAATAAAAAAAATGAAGAAAAAATCTAAGAAAAGGGGGAATGATGAATTAGAATTTACAATAAAGAAAAAGGGGGCTGAACAAAAATTGAAGAAAGGGAGATAGGTCAATTAAAAGAAAAGGTAAGGTACGATACAGGTAATAGACCTTTTTTTTTTTTTTTTGGTTAACGGTTCATCTTTAACTGTTTAGTGATGAGGTCAGCGATCATGTGGAGTTAATTTTAGTATCTCTCTCTCTCTCTCTCTCTCTCTCTCTCTCTCTCTCTCTCTCTCTCTCTCTTATTATATTTTCAGTTGCTTTTTTTTATGTTCCGTTATATCACTATATAAATGTTACAGTCTATCTATCTATCTACCTCTCTATCTATTTTTTAGTTCTCTCTCTCTCTCTCTCTCTCTCTCTCTCTCTCTCTCTCTCTCTCTCTCTCTCTCTCTCTCTCTTTGTTCATTATATTTTGAGTCGTTTTTGTTTTATTTTCCCTTATACGAGTATCTATCTCTATCCATCTATCTATCTGTCTATCTATCTATATATTGGTTAATTCTCTCTCTCTCTCTCTCTCTCTCTCTCGTCGTTCATTACTTTTAGTCTAATCGTTTTTTTATTTTCCCTTGTGTTATTCTATCTATGTATCTATTCATCTATGTGTCTTTCTATATGTTTGTTAGTTTTTAATTTCTCTCTCTCTCTTTCTCTCTCACGGAGTCTTGGGTCTGATAGAGAGTAAATCTAACTCGGTCGCCATGAACGAATTGCCCTCATTCATACAAAAGGTACGGTAAGTTATTCTGGGAACAAACAAGAATTCAGCGAGTGCCTCAGGATCACGATGAATGGTATTAATAACTTTTTGTGAGGCTGGTTGAATCTGGAGATTTTGATTCACAGGTACCCTTTTACTTGGTACCTGAATTTAGTGTTTCAGTCTGCTTCATTATAATGTGTATACATATGTATATGTGTATATATATATATATATATATATCTATATATATGAATATATATATGTATGTATACATATACATACCCTACATATATATATATATATATATATATATATATATATATATATATATATATATATATATATATATATATATATATATATATATGTTACTCACGCGTGAACTTTTATGTTCACAAATACTAAGCCACAAATATCGTTCATTATCTGTTTCGCTATACCCTGAGAGTGACTCAAACCCAAAGGGAATTATTCATAAGCGCTTCGTCCCCGGAAGGACTCAAACCCTTGCCTGGTTAAGAAAAAGAAACGGCATTGAATTTAGACTACAGAAACGAACCTCCACACTAGGAAAAAAATGGCGGAACCTTCCTCAAAGTATTTAACTGAAATTCGACAGATCATAGAGCCATTTAGGCCACAAGGTGCTTTTCAATAATCAGGCCGCGTTCATTAGCAAGGCGTTCGTCCTGCTCATTACCGTTAGAGACCTTCTGAAAGGGGGAAGTCAGTCATCAGCTGTTTTGTGTAGATTACGCGTACCTAACGAGGGGGACTTGTTCGGTGTGTAATTGGTGAATACAAAATATTTTTCCGTCTTCTCAATTTTTAGAAAATTGTCTGGTAGTTTGCTAATTAGCTTTTTAATTTTTTGGAGCGTTTATATTTGGTGGCACACGCACCGGCATACAGACACGCACACACATTATATATATACATATATGTGTATATATATACTGTGTATATTATATATATATATATATATATATATATATATATATATATACTTTATATATATGTATATATATTATATACTGTATATTTTGCAGAACAGTAATGAATCACAGATATTAATATAAGATAACAATATAAGTTATCTCATAAATGTGCTCAAAAACAAACTGGTTTTCGAACGGTCTTAATTCGAATGCATTATTAGCGATTTCTGACATTTTATTCCAACTTTAAGATTTATATATATATTCTCTCTCTCTCTCTCTCTCTCTCTCTCTCTCTCTCTCTAATAATAATAATAATTATTATTATAGAGGACTCTATATTCTTTCAATTACTTTCTTATCATTGATATTAAATTGGCAAGATGATGTTACATACTTCACATTGTTCGATAATCTAGAATCATTTTGCCTCAGCTTGCCTGAGTTCGAATCGTGGCCACAGAACTCATCTTCATCATTTGATTATCAAATAGCAAATATTTTCGTAATTAAATTAAAAATAAACTCAACCTGACCCTTGCATGTGACACATTCCGGAAATATTTAGGATTTATTCCTCGGCGCAGAAATATGAAAGTGCCTTTTGGTTTTACAACTTGTCATTACCTATGTTTCTCACGGCATAATGATCTTGCGATAATTTCCATGAATATGTGACGGACGCTGAACGTCGGACCCCAGGTGTTGACTTCTAAGGATGTTAACAATTTCAGACTGAGCTAATTTGTCAGCACACGATTTATTTGTGCTGCCTTGTGTATTACCCCTCCTCTCTCTCTCTCTCTCTCTCTCTCTCTCTCTCTCTCTCTCTCTCTCTCTCTCTCTCTATATATATATATATATATATATATATATATATATATGTATGTATGCATAAATATATGGATTTATGTACATATATAAGTTGTCTCTTTCTCTCTCTATATATACACATATATTTATATATATGTATATATATATATATATATATATATATATATATATATATATATATATATATATATATATATATGAATATATAAAGAGAGAGCAAGAGAAAGACAGAACTTATAGATGCACATAAATACATACATTTATACGTACATACATACATACATATATATGTATATATATAATATATATTCTCTCTCTCTCTCTCTCTCTCTCTCTCTCTCTCTCTCTCTCTCTCTCTCTCTCTCTCTCTCTCTCTCTCTCTCTCTCTCTCTGGCCTTCCTACAATATTGCTTGTAACAATTCATAACATTAAAGTCACCATCACAAGCCTGTGGAAATAGTTTATCTTAATTTGGTTTGTAAATGCCTTTTCTAAGACCTTAAACCTCTTCTAAATCAAAAATAAAATCGTGAATTATATACGCATATGTACAACAGAGTCGATATTAACGTATACCTCTCTTGATGGCTCAGTGGTCATAGTCATTGTATTTTCGTTCTTTCTCAACGAGGCAGCAGCTCGAATCCCACTGGTGACGAAGTACTTATCACTTATAATTCCCACTGGATGCCCTTTGTTGGCCGACTCGGTAGAGCTTCAGACTGTCATTCGATGGGCCGGAGTTCAATTCCCGCGGCCGGCTGATGAAGAGTTAGAGGAATTTATTTCTGGTGATAGAAATTCATTTCTCGCTATAATGTGGTTCGGATTCCACAATAAGCTGTAGGTCCCGTTGCTAAGTAACCAAATGGTTCTTAGCCACGTAAAATAAGTCTAATCCTTCGGGCCAGCCCTAGGAGAGCTGTTAATCAGCTCAGTGGTCTGGTAAAACTAAGGTATACTTACTTTTTTCCCACTGGATGTGTGTTAGTCCTAAGGTATAGAGAATTTGAAGTTCAACGAAATTTATGGCTTAATATTTGTAAATATCTGTGTATGTGACAAAAATTCACACACACACATTATGTATATGTATAGAGTGTACATGTATAAATGAGTATATATATATATATATATATATATATATATATATATATATATATATATATATATATATATATATATATATACGAGTATATTGTTTATATATTACCGGACATCAGAATTGCTTCAAATGTCTTGCATTTGGCTCTAAGGCTTTGTAGTGACAAACACATCCAAAAATGTGAAGAATTCGAGAAGTTATGAAGGCATTGGGGCTATTACATTACATGCGTATCTGGTAAAAAGTGACCAGTAGATTATATATATATATATATATATATATATATATATATATATATATATATATATATATATATATATATATATATATATATATATATATACATACAATGTTTATGTTTTAACTTTTCCCTGTACGGGTGCAATTGCCAAGTATCTGGCCAAGACGATATTCCCTATTTTTAAAAGCTCCTTATTTTCATATCTCCACACACGCCATGACAACATTAGGGGAATAAGTCCGGCTTTTTGATACCAATTTTATTACGTAGTCCATCTAAAGGTTTGAAATTCGTATCGTCTCTTATCCTGCTTATACATAAGAGATTGTTTAGGATTGTAGGCTGTTGTAGGTAATTTAAAAATTTTTCAGTCTTTTACTATGTGCCCGTATCCCATTATAAATGTGAATAATGCTTTGTATACATTCACATACACACATTCACATTCACATATAAGCGAAACTGAGAAATGAAGTGTTAATTCTCACAGTAGTATTCTGTCACATTCTGAAATTGGTTCCCGATCGAGAATGAGATTTCTGATGGAATCTTTCTATTCAGAGACCGGTGGGATTGGCATCCAGAAGGGAACAGCAGCCCCATGCGTGGTGAAAGGTGGAAACACGAGATTGAGGATGGAGTTCCAAAGTATCTAAAGGTGAGTGAGTGTCTTTGTTTGCATGTCAATAATTTACAGGTTTTTATTAATAATCTATTTTTTTCTATTTTCTAATGCTTCGAACTGGGTCGTGGTTTCAGGACGTTATTGTTACTTATCAAATTAGGAATCACAGTTATACTGTATATTCAGTAAGAGCACAAACTCATATTTGCAATACAGTTGCGGATATAATCAATAACAGTATCCGGTTTAGAGGAATTTTCCAGGAGGTTCAAAATAAAACGTGATTTAAAATAAATGGGTTTTGACATTTCGTTTAGTTGCCGCTTCATGTTCTAATTCCAAAAGAATTCAGTTGGTTATGTGTGTGTATATATATATATATATATATATATATATATATATATATATATATATATATATATATATATATATATGTATGTGTGTGTGTGTGTGTGTGTGTGTGTGTGTGTGTGTGTGTGTGTGTGTGTGTGTATTCGCGCCCTCTCGAGTACGTTACAAATCGAGATGAAGAGGTGAATCTAGGCGTTGCAATTGCATATTGCATGATATCCTCCACGTTTGTCGTTTGATGAATCGCCTCCCCCACCTCCTACCCCTCCCATTCCTCCTCCCCCTTCTCCTCCTCCCTCCTCCTCCTCCTCCTCCTCCTCCTCCTCCTCCTCCTCCTCCTCCTCCTCCTCCTCCTCCGTTTACCGGCGATAATAACCTCGTTGCCAGTCGGGAGATCCTGTGTGGAAATGGACTTCGTAATTGGTCATCTTGATTGGATTCGCTCTCCTTCGTGATCTTCGGTCGCTAGCTCTCGAAGGGCAGGGCGCCTTGCTCACGCAGGCGGCGATGTTTATGAGGGGGAAGAGTATTCCATTTGCCCGCCCGGGTTTACCTTTGCAGGGTCATGCATTAGGTATTCGACGCTCCGTTCGTTAGCTTACGGAAATGAAGGTTGAGCTTCAGAGGACCGGACTCTGGGTGTTCTTTGGTGGGTAGGTACTTTGGAGGTAATAGATTGGTCTTTAAAGATATGATATGTATACATACATATACATAATGTATACACATATGTACTCATTTATATATGTATATATATATTTATACATATGTATGTATATATATTTATGTATATATATATATATATATATATATATATATATATATATATATATATATATATATATATATATATATATATATATAGAGAGAGAGAGAGAGAGAGAGAGAGAGAGAGAGAGAGAAATATTACAGCAGAAAACTATAAACAAAGACATAGCACTGAAATGATCATAATTGTTTCAGCAAGCGTCAAATATCAGTTAATATTATTCTTATCATTATCACGATTACTATCATCATCATTAATGCTATAAGCGTACTTAATCCCGTTTTCGCAAAAATGCAAAAATCGTATCCCAGTTCCCTCCTCCATTTGCCCCCCGCCCTCGCGAAGCGAAAATACATCGCGAAACTTGTATTAAAACGGGATAGTCAGATCGAATAAAAAAAAAATAATATTTATAACACAGTCCTGCTAGACTAATTGAAGGGGTTAATAGCTCTATAGGATCTTTGTAGCGTGAATTTTATCACATGTTATGTGTCCAATTAATGAAATTTTCATTCGTTTTTGTTTTTTTTTTTTTTTTCCAATATATTTTTTTTTTCGAAAAAGCTGTCGCACGGTTTCAAATGAGGGCGTGTTTTCCGTACTGGTACGTCCTTACGTTGTCATGGTTTCCTTTGGTAAACGAACACGGCGAGCGATGGTGTGTTGATATTCTCTCTCTCTCTCTCTCTCTCTCTCTCTCTCTCTTCTCTCTTTTCTCTTTAGTGGAGGTAGTTGTATAACTGGTGTATAACTAGTTTTGGAGGAGTTTATCAAAATATCCTGTTGTTATTCGCTCTCTCTCTCTCTCTCTCTCTCTCTCTCTCTCTCTCTCTCTCTCTCTCTCTCTCTCTCTCTCTCTCTCTATATATATATATATATATATATATATATATATATATATATATATATATATATATATATATATATGTTGGTTTGGGATGAGGTTGCAGAGCCCCGTAACCTTTACCGTCCTGAGTGCGACCTATTATAATCTGGTAATGACCAGTTACTTAATTTATTACTTTGGTCAACAGCTACACGTCGGGATGTAAGGGGATGTGGCCCCTACTTCTGTGCCTTGCTAGATATCGAACATTTTCTTTCTATGTATCTCTGTCTGTCTGTCTGTCTGTCGTATGCAATTTTTCATTTAATTTTCTCAACATTTTTTAACACCATAACTCGTGACTTGATTTTCGGTAACTGTCAATACTCGTGCTGGGCAGACTCCGATGCACCTCCTAAGTATTCATGTAAAAGTAATGAAATGGTTCTTTAAAACATTTTTTTCGTAATTTTACGAAAATTACGACATCGTAATGCGTGAGAGACTTCCTGACTAATTCTAATGGTTATTCATAGCAGATTCCCCAACTACACTCTATGAAAGGTTAACCACCCACCACAAAGTAGTGGTTCGCTTCATTTTGATTTTAATCTTCGCTTGTTCATAGAACTTTTTTTTTTTTTTTTTTTTAAGCCGTGAAGGAGTTGGATCAAGCCGTCTTAGTCGTGACTGACACGCTTCGAATCGCTTCCTGTTAGGAGTTAGCCATTTAAATTGACACTTCCAAAAATTTGTTTTTTTTGTTAGGCCTATCGTCACTTGTGAAGAAGCCTACGTAAATAATTTAAGTTGTAATTCTCATAATTTGAACAACTTCCTAGCCATCCCAAGATGGTGATTCTATCGGCTATTATTTTAATAAAAGGTTCTTTTTGTTTAACAAGTCCAAGGCACAATCGCATGCATAAGCGTTGTATTTAATTTTATTTATGATTAGAAGACATCATGTCACCTAAAAATCCGCTTATAAGTTATTTTTATTCTATTTTTGTAGTAGTGTAACAAATGGCGATTGAATTTTGCGAATAATTTCAGTCATACTTTGAGGTATCTGTTACAGGAGCCTCTAGGGATTACTGGCTCATTTAATTGATTTTTTTGTTTTCGAATGGACCCCGATAGCTTATTTTACATAGCCATTGAGAATTCAATGTAGGGAATCAACTTTGCTCAGTTTTAATATAATTTTGATAGACTATATTAGGTAAATTTATGTGCCTGTCTTGCATTTGTTACGGAATCGTGAATCATACAATCTTTCAAGTTAGATTTTAATTTCTTTTTTACTTTCGAGAAAACGAATTATAGCTTTACAATTTATTTTTTTTATCCCTCTGATAGCATATATCTTTCAGTGAATGATTTAATATTTTCCAAAATGGGATGTCCAACAGTTACTGCAATTCACTGATAAAAAGTTTTTTCTTATTAAATTAGAATTGTTGACAAAATATACGTTGGTAGCTCGATAAATATAGAGTATTTTTATGTAGCTGACAGCGAGAAGACGATAACTACACATACAGATGAGGATTTTATTTTTTTAAATGCTAGCAGGTAGATAAATAGATGGATAAATTAACAAGGTTTTGCTTTGCCTTGTTAATACGTAGATAGATGAATGTACAGAAGAGATTTTTAAATGTCAGTTCGTGGGCTGATAGAAAGCGAGACAGATAATTATTTTTTGTTTCAGTGATGTACAGATAGAATTTTTTAATGTAAGTTCATGGACTAATAGATAGATAGATAGATAGATAATTTTTTTTATGTCAGTGATGTACAGATACAAATTTTTAATGTGAGTTCATGGACTGATAGATAGATAGATAGATAATTTTTTTATGTCAGTGATGTACAGATAATATTTCTTAATGTCAGTTCATGGACTGATAGATAGATAGATAGGTAATTTTTTTATGTCAGTGATGTACAGATAAGATTTTTTAACGTCAGTTCATGGACTGATAGATAGATAAATTGATGATTTTTTATGTCAGTGATGTACAGATAAGAATTTTTAATGTCCGTTCATGGACTGATAGATAGATAGATAGATAGATAGATAGATAGATAGATAGATAGATAGATAATTCATTTTTATGTCAGTGTAATACAATGTTAGGAGATGAAGACTCGCAGAGGACGAGCGTACAACAGACGAGGCGTGCACGAACTTTTAATTCTAATGTCATGAGGAATGGGCGGCCTTTGCACTTGCGCATGCGTGCTTTTAAAACCCATACCAGTGCCTTTTAGTGAGCTTTATCTTATTTTTTTTTTTTTTTTACCTTTTTGCTTTTTTTTTTACGACTATTCCCGATCTTATCAACTGCTCAGCCTTTCCAGTGCCGTTCACGACTTTCTTCCTGATGTGAGTCCGTATTTTTTTTTTCTCTTTTTTTAGGTATGTGGAGTGGGTAGGAGTAAGACTGAGAGGGACATTGTCTTCTTCTTCATCTTCTTCTCCTTCTTCTTCTTCTTTCTTTTCCCCCCCTCCTTCTTCTTCTTCTTCTCCTTCTTCCTCATCTTCTTCTTCTTCTCCTCTTATTCTTCGTCTCCCTTCTCCTTCTCCTCTTCTTCTTCTTCTTCTCCCTTTTCTTCCTCTTCTTCTTGTTCTCCTTTTTCTTCCTCTTCTTCATGTAGCTCTTCTTCTTCTTGCGACCTTGGTTCCGTCGTACTATGGGTCTAAAGCCGTCCGAATTTCCCGCTTTGTTTTGGAAGACTTTTCAAACTCTGTGTCCTCACGCCGTTCCAACAAATTTTTTTTTAAATTGCACGGATCCC
>NC_089749.1:52516107-52526107 GCF_040412425.1 Macrobrachium rosenbergii | reverse complement strand
TTCAACGGTCGTAAAGCAATGAACGTCCTCAGCAAATACATAAAAAAAGGGGAAAGGGTGAGCCACACAGACAGACAGACAGACAGACACGAACTTCTCGATTTCTTTTATGTCAGAAAAACTTGCGCAGATGACAACGTCCAATAATTTTTTTTTTTTTTTTCAAGATCTCTTCTTCCCCTTTTCTTTGGCAATTTCTTGCAACTTCCGGTCATTGCCTGTGTTTTTCGGGAGGGTGCGTTTTAAGTGGACCTTCAGTCTCGACTTGCAGGACATTACGTGTTTGATGTAATTTCAGGAAGGTATGGTGATGTTGATGGCATTTCCTGCTTTTCGTAAAGGTCTGGTGTACCTTTATTCAGTGGTTAGATACCGGAAGACTGCTGTAGTCTTGTTAAAGAAAAAGGTATAAGGTTGATACGTATTTATATATATATTTATATATATGGGTATATATATAAGTTTATATATACCCATATATATATATATATATATATATATATATATATATATATATATATATATATATATATATATATATATAGTTCAATGGGTAGCGTCTACTGGAGTCGCTGAATAGGTTTCGTGTCAAGGGTTCGTGTCCCGACGATACCAATTCATTTATCACTTATATAAATTCCCGTTCGGCGACAATTCTCCGTCGGAGATATTCCCGAGGTAGAGTGAATTTGATATTAAGCGACATTTGTAGCTTCATGATTATATATATATATATATATATATATATATATATATATATATATATATATATATATATATATATATATAATTTATATATATATAATTTATATATCTCCAGTCACACCCCTTTTCCTCTTAAAGTGGTTGGGTTCATATGGTTATCAATAAGCCCTTTGGTATGAGGCTGCTAACCCATTGCCCACATCCACCCTGGGCACGACTAACCGCAACTGACTGACCACCAGGTACTAATTCAGTGCTTAGGTCAAGCGGAACCAAATAGATTTTTATAGAAAGTGAGTTAAAGTCCCCTAACCCAGAACTCTCCACCCAGTGTATGTATGTGTGTGTGTATGTATGTATTCTTCTCTATCTTATACGAAAATAGTCCTTGCAGGAGCCAGTTCAGACCCGAAAATCAGTTGAGCCAATAACCCAATTGGTTTAAAGTAAATTAAAGATAATGAGCAAAGGAAATACTTAGCGTTGCTTTGTGGCTAAAGGGAAATGGAAATCAATACGTGCAATTATTTTTCTTTTTGTTTTTCAGTTTTCTGTAAAAGAAAACTATCGTGCCGGCTTTGTCTGTCCGTCCGCACTTTGTCTGTCCGCCCTCAGATCTTAAAAAATACTGAGCTAGAGGGCTGCAAATTGGTATGTTGATCCTCCACCCTCCAATCATCAAACATACAAAATTGCAGCCCTCTAGCCTCAGTAATTTTTTTTATTTTATTTAAGGTTAAAGTTAGCCATAATCGTGCACCTGATAACGATACAGGACAGGCCACCACCAGGCCGTGGTTAAAGATTTATGGGCTGCGGCTCATGCAGCGTTATACCGAGACCACCGAAAGATAAATCTATTTTTGGTGGCCTCGATTGCGCTGAAGAAACTTCGGCTCGTTTTTTACTTGTTTTATTTTTCGGTTTGCTTTTTATGTTTTTTACTTAAATCATAGTTATCACCAAAGAGAACAAAAGGAGTTGACATGGCATAAATTCCCTCGCTAATCGTGAAAGATTTCAGGGTCCTTTTGGAGTAAACTGAAAAGGAAATCTATAAAAATATTGTTTTTTTGTAGAAATATCATAATCATTAGCAAACGGAACAGCAAAAGACTTCTTAAAGTCACAGCTCCTAATACGGATCATCGATGACTTTTAGTATTACTCTTAGGTAAAGGGAAAAAGGAAATCAGTACCTTGACTTTTGTTAAAAAAAAATCGTCATGACCGACGTAGAGAACGGAACGAGGACAATCTGCGACAAATGTCCTGACCAGTTTTTGTATCGAATCGTAAAGTGTTTTTACCCTGCGAGTCATTAATGGACTCCCAGATGGTAAATACCCCTCTACCCCACCCCCACACCCCCACCCTTAAAAAAAAAAACAAGTGGGCGATTATGACTAAAAGTGAGAACAAGAATCGACGACAAGGTTTAATCGCGGTGAGGAGTTTCGGGACTGATTTTTGATCGATTTGTTTGCCTCTTCTCTGGCGTAGCTTGGTGAGGGAGAGTTGCTTGGCGATACAGAGTGCACTGGTTGAATTCACCAATTTTATATATGTATATATATATATAGTATAGAATATATAAATATATGTGTATATATATATATATATATATATATATATATATATATATATATATATATATATATATATATATATATATATTCATATATTTATTCATATTTTACATTATGGTGAGAAGTCATTTTAGACATTGCCGTGATATGTGGTGATGTTGCTTTCCCTTCCTGAATGACATCAATAGTAAGCGTTGCTTGGGTAAGTAGATAGATAGACAGATAACTAGAAAGATAGAAAGGTAGAGAGACAGATAGACAGAAAGATAAATAGATAGATAGATAGGCAAATAAATGGATAGATAAATAAATAGATAGATAGAGTGAGGGAAAATGCGTATAAGGAAGAGATAAGATGACGCTGACTCCATCTCATGATTGACTTGTTGATAATTCCTAGGGCATAACTTAGAGAGATAGAGAAATACATGGTTATGAGAGAGAGAGAGAGAGAGAGAGAGAGAGAGAGAGAGAGAGAGAGAGAGAGAGAGAGAGAGTAAAAAAAAGATAAGATGATGCTACCTTCAGCTTATGAATTACTTGTTGATAATTCATACGACATATCTTAGAGAGATATAGAAATAGATGGTGATGAGAGAGAGTGTGTCAAGAAAAGATAAGATGATGCTACCTTCATCTCATGAATGACTTGTTGATAATTCCTAGAACATATATTAGAGAGATAGAGAAATAAATGATAATGATGAGAGAGAGAGAGAGAGAGAGAGAGAGAGTCAAGAAAAGATAAGATGATGTTACCTTCATCTCATGAATTAATTGTTGATAATTCATACGACATATCTTAGAAAGGTAGAGAAACAGAGTGATGAGAGAGAGAGAGAGAGAGAGAGAGAGAGAGAGAGAGAGAGAGAGAGAGGGTGTCAAGAAAAGATATATGGTGATGTCGCCTTCTTTGGTCTCCGTCGTCTGAGGAGGGTGTTGGAGGAAGTCACGTTTAGGGTACAAGGGATCAGAAGAAGGGGGAGTGAATTGGGACCGAGAGTAGAAGAAGGAAAAGAAGAAGAAGAGGAAGAAAAAGAAAAAAGAAGAAGAACCCAGGGGTTTGGAGAGTGATGGGTAAATGGAAGTGAGGGACGGAGGGATGACTTCTCTCTCTCTCTCTCTCTCTCTCTCTCTCTCTCTCTCTCTCTTTCGTTTTAATCAACCACTGCAAGACAAGACGCCCTCCTTCCCTCCCTCCCTCTCTCCCTCCCACCCATTCCCAGCTTCCCTTTCCCATCCCCCTTCCCCCTTCTCCCCCTACCCACACCCTGATGGGTTTCACGTCCGTGCAACCCATCACAGTATGGGGCGGAACTGCTCTTTTAATTGCGAAATTTAGCGGTTCGGTGCAAGTGGAGAATCCTAGAAAAGGAGAAGGAAGGACTCCGAGAAGGATCCTGGGAGAAGGGGGAGGGGAGAAGAGGGAAGAGAGGGGAGAGGGAGAGGGAATAGAGATTGTGTGAGGCCCTAGAGGTCAATAGGGGTTGCTTGTGCATTGGGGTGACTCTTGTAGGTAATGGGAGTTCAGGGGCCGCGAATGGGGTGGTGGTGTTGGTGGGGGGAGTGGTGAAGGAGTGGTGGGGGAGTGGTGGAGTGGTGGCGTTGAGTAACTCCACCACCACCACCAGATGGGCAACAAAAAGGCACCGGTAGATGTTGAGTATCTGCGGTTCCGTTCAGATGGTTGATGATGACGTGACGGAGAATTGTCAGCCCGAGGCGTCGTTCATGAGGTGAAGATGTGACGCGCTTGTGGATGATGCCATATTCATTTTTTTCTTGTCGATTTAAAACGGTCACGTAACAGAAACGAAAATATTATTTAATACTGTCTTCAAGATTGTCTCTGTTATATTAACGAGTAAATAAGAGATCCCGTCTTCTTCTTCTTCTTCTTCTTCGTTTAACGTGCCTTTTCCCATTTTTCATTATTGCTTGATAATTACATGTTGATAAACTTCACGATTGTCTGTATCATACAATAAGTAAATAAGAGGTAGTATATCGCCTGATAATAGCATCGTGATAAACTTTCTAAACGATCAGTCACAGAATCTGTGAAGTCATTTATTAATCGCTTCTTGTTTGTGTATTTCAAATCGTTAAACACATTAAATAAAGACTTATTAATCTTGTGATATGACACAGGTTCTTTCAAACTGGGACGGATATAATTTAATTCTCTCGCTGAAAGTTAACTTCTTAACTCCCGTTAATATTTCCAACCCTTTTAGCATGTGCTTCCCAAAATCATTAATTTATTAACAAAACTGAAACGCGTTTGCCTCTGGAATTAAAATCTCCCTCTCTGCCTCTCAATAATATCCCGCCATCAACGTAAGCTTCTCAAAATATGGAATGCATCCCAAATGAAAGTTTTTTTGAAAAAAAATTATATCTGAAATTCCCTTTTTCTCCCTACAAACACTGTCCTCCAGTCAATGCAAGTTCTCTCTCTCTCTCTCTCTCTCTCTCTCTCTCTCTCTCTCTCTCTCTCTCTCTCTCTCTCTCTCTCTCTCTCTCATTTTTTTTGTTTCTCTCAGTACCTTACTAATCTGACTGCAAAAAGCGTTGCCACCTACTACTTTAGATCAGTCTATCTGTCTAAATCTCTTCTTCTGATAACATTCCTTTTCTCAACAGATGCCTCTCTCTCTCTCTCTCCCTCTCTCTCTCCTCTCTCTCTCTCTCTCTCTCTCTCTCTCTCTCATTTTTTCTGTTTCTCTCACTACCTAACTAGTGTGACTGCAAAAAGCGTTGCCACCTACTACATTAGATCAGTCTGTCTTTCTAAATCTTTCCTTCTGATAACATTTCTTTTCTTAACAGATGCCTCTCTCTCTCTCTCTCTCTCTCTCTCTCTCTCTCTCTCTCTCTCTCTCTCTCTCTCTCTCATTTTTCCCGTTTCTCTCACTACTTAACTAATGTGACTGCAAAAAGCGTTGCCACATACTACTTTAGGTCAGTCTGTCTTTCTGAATCTTTCCTTCTGATAACATTCCTTTTCTCAACAGACCCCCCCTCTCTCTCTCTCTCTCTCTCTCTCTCTCTCTCTCTCTCTCTCTCTCTCTCTCTCTCTCTCTCAATGGAAGGCACACCAATCACCTCCTTCGTTATATTTTCATCGTTGAATTTCGAGAAAAATTGGCGTAATCCTCTCTTCGCCATGAAGGGATTACGGTGATTTAAGAGAATGAGAACAACTTCTGCTTATTCAGGCTCAAAATAGAAATAAGTGAAAAAAGTATGAAAAAAAAATTACTCGAACTGAAAAAGAAATAATGAGGATCAACTGCATTGTTACTATCAGCTTTTATTCAGCTAAGGATCCTCAAGGAAGTCTTTGAAGTCCAAGTGATCATAGATAATGAGGAACATGATTGCTACGAAAGTCTTTGAAGTCCATGTGAGTTACCCAGCCTTGGAATGTACTGAGCAAAGGATTTTAGATGGCGAGGGGTAAGATTGCTAAGGCAGTCCTCGAAGTCCAGGTAATCACAGATGAGTACGATTGGTAAGGAAGTCCTCCAGATCCAACTGATTACAAATTGCGAGAAGTACGATTGCTAAGAAAGTCTTTGAAGTCCGAATGAGTCACGCTGCTTTCGAATGTATTGAGCGAAGGATTGTAGATGATGAGGAATAAGATTACCTAGAAAGTCCTTGAAGTCCAGTTGATTACAGGTCGTGAAGAATACGATTGGTAAGGAAGTCTTCGAAGTCCATGGGATGACAGATAGTGATGGGTACCATTGCTGAGGAAGTCCTTGAAGTCCAAGGGATTACAGATGGGGATTCCTCAAAGTCCAAGTAAGTCACTAAGACCTCAAATGTATTTAGCCAAGGGTTGTAGACAGTAAGGAGTGGAGGGAGTCCTCGAAGTCCAACTTATTACAGATAGGGAGGGGCAAGATTGCTGAGGAAGTCCACGAGGTCCGAACGAGGAACGCGGACTTTAAATACATTACACAAAAGATCATTATTTTCTTTGCTCCATCTTCAACGTCACCACAAAAGGACTATCAATTGTGTGGAAATTTGCTTCGCGGGTTATTGGCCTTTTCCGCTTTTTCCAAAATGTCGATAAAAGCAGTCTCTATCTCTCTATTTTCTGGACTGGGATATATATTTATATATATACATATATGTACACATAACTGTAATAACACACACACACACACACACACATATATATATATATATATATATATATATATATATATATATATATATATATATATATATATATATATTTGATAACGGGACCTCATTTGAACTGGGTAGTAGCTAGCGAAGATATTTATTCGGGACTAGTTTCGAGCCCTCCATTACTGACTGTCCTCATCGTCTGATAGCCGTAGAATTAGTTAGTCCAGTTAGTTCTGGAAAGCTTTTAACTTTTTCTGAATGAGTGTCTTCATTAGAAGCCGTCGTGTTTAAATGAGGGCCTTTTATTAATTGTATTAATACACAGAACAACTAAGTAAGCGATACAGTTTAATATATATATATATATATATATATATATATATATATATATATATATATATATATATATGTATATATATGTATATATAAGTATATTCATATATATTTTTATATATTTATATGTGTGTGTGTGTGTGCAAGTCTGTATATATGTGTGTGTGTGTGTATGTAGAGAGAGAGAGAGAGAGAGAGAGAGAGAGAGAGAGAGAGAGAGAGAGAGAGATAACGTTTAATACTTTGATATAATAGATGTAAGGGTCTCAATAAAAACAGAGTTACATCACTGAAACCATAATTTCTCAGCTGTTACTGAAGTATCGTACCCTGTACACTGTACACCAGAGTCTCAAAAGTGTATGATTGCAGTAATAGACCCAGCAACTGTTATTCTTTGCCAGTTGTCTTTTTTTGTGGGTCCTTATACCCACATATGTCAAGGGACTTTTAAAGTGTACCGTATATACGGACCCTCGTTATCAGTCGAGCTGTCATAATAGTCATGGTATTCGCCTTTATTAGCATGTGGGCTTCTGTTGTTCTCTGTAGTGAAATAAGTGCCAGGTGGTAGGTTGGTTGGGGAGGGCTGCACTCTTCTTGTATATAGGCAGGGATATATATATATATATATATATATATATATATATATATATATATATATATATATATATATATATATATATATATATATATATATATATATATATAATAATTCACTGTAAGCTGGGAATTACACTGAAGGGAAATTGTAATCTATAAATGCATCTGTCCCCGGCCAGGTTCAAACCTGGGGCTTTGGGCGTAAGTTTTTCTCCAAGCATAGTGAATTCGATATTAAGCCATATTTTCCGCTTATCAATATAAATATGAGAATCTCACACGTGTATAAGTGACACAACTTCATATAAGTATTTATATATATATATATATATATATATATATATATATATATATATATATATATATACACATACATACATATATACAGTAAATATATCATTGCGTGTGACGGTCGTGAAAATGAAATAATGATGATGATGATGATGATGGTGACCATAATGCTACCGAACGCGACGCCAAGGAACCGTCCGGGAAGGGATGGGAGGTGGCGGGGGTGGCGGTGGTTGCATTTCGGTAGCACAGTATGGGCCATTATGAGCCGCGAGGGCAGAAGAAGGCATGATAGGTTGCTAATTACTTTGATGGATGATGACTGCGGAGTCCCCATCTCGCCTCCTCCAGCAGCTGCGAGAAGGGGAGTCTTATGATCCTTCTCGTAGTTGAAGGAAACGAGTTTCGTTGGCCCGGCCCGTTCGGATTAAACGAAGTCTTTATGGTAAAGAAATTCACAGTGGATTCGTGGTGGTGGTAATGATGATGATGGTAATGATGATGGTGATGATGTCTGTAGTGATAATGGGTGGATAGTGCAGTTCAATTAGGGTTGATTACATTAACAATGACGATGATGAATGATGTCTCTCTTGAACAGGAGATGGAAGAGGAAAACGATGATTGTTCTCTGCGTGAGAGAATTGTTTGAGTTTTTGTCTTCTGTAAAAGGAGACTACTGTGCTGGCTTTGTCTGTCCGTCCGCACTTTTTCTGTCTGCCCTCAGGTCTTAGAAACTACTGAGGCTAGATGGCTGCAACTTGGTATTCTGACCATCCACCCTCCTATCATCAAACATACTCAATTGCAGCCCTCTAGTATCGGTAGTTTTTATTTCATTTAAGGTTTAAGTTGACCATAATCGTGATTTTGGCAACGATATGGGACAGGCCGCCACCGGGCCGCGGCTCATACAGCATTATACTGAGACCACCGAAAGATAGAACTACTTTCAGGGCCCTTGATTATACGCTGTACAGAAAACTCGATTGCGCCGAAGAAACTTCGGCCCATTTTTTACTCGTGTTACCAAAGGAATTCCAGTAAAAGCATTTTGTGCTTCAAGTATAGTTCGAATATAGGTCTTTTTAAATATGGCGGGAAAGCGGCAGAAATGTTAAAATTTGGGTTGTCGATGATGACGAAAATGTCGTAAGGGAGCAAAGCCAAAATTCATGACTCTTAAAGTCAAATTAATGTCATTTTAACTCCTCGAGATAGAATGAACTGTAAGCTTGCAATTTAACGAAGGGATCTGCATACCTGCAGAATTAACAGTCAGCTAAAATTAACCTTAATATGCAATCAATATTCATCCATTGCAAGAAGGTTTATCCATTATAGATCTCATTGATTTTAGTTATCTGAAAAGAAAACTATTGTGCCGGCTTTGTCTGTCCGTCCACAATTTATTCTGTCCGCACTTTTTGTTTTTTAGTTTTCTGTCAAAGCAAACTATTGCGACGGCTTTGTCTGTCCGTACGCACGTTTTCTGTCCGCCCTCAGATCTTAAAAACTACTGAGGCTAGAGGGCTGCAAATTGGTATGTTGATCATCCTGCCTCCAATCATCAAACATACCAAATTGCAGCCCTCTAGCCTCAGTAGTTTTTATCTTATTTAAGGTTAAAGTTAGCCATAATCATGCTTCTGGGAGCACAACAACACAGGCCACCACCATGGCCGGCTGAGAGTTTTATGGGCCGCGGCTCATACAGCATTATTCCGAGACCACCGAAAGATAGAGCTATTTTCGGTGGCCTTGATTAAACGATGTACAGGAAACTTCGGCGCATTTTTTACTTGTTTTTGTTGTTCGACTGTTGTCATGGCCACTCCACTTGTTCCTCCATCTTTTCATGCAATACGGGATAAATGAGTTGTGTGTTTCAGTGTAAAAGCATATGCTTTTTTGCTTATAATTTTTAAAAATTTAATTTTCATTTATCTTTTGGTCCCAGTGTTTGGTCTATTGCCCTAGACCTGGTACTCCATTTCCATGTAATCGTTCTGGCCAGCCATATGAGAGCCGTTAATCAGCTTAGTGGTCTGGTTAAACTGTTTTAATAATAATAATAATAATAATAATAATAATAATAATAATAATAATAATAATAATAATAATAATAATTAATCATAATATTAGACCTATGAGATAAGTTAATAATAAGTGGTCTGGTAATAATAATAATAATAATAATAATAATAATAATAATAATAATAATAATAATAATTTAGGTAAGTAAAATGATCTGTTTTCAATATCATCTGCCCACACAAATTGGGAATATATCGCCCAGGCGTTCCTCCTAATCAATGATTGACGAA
>NC_089749.1:52501107-52513607 GCF_040412425.1 Macrobrachium rosenbergii | reverse complement strand
AGTGTACTTGTTCACTTGTTATGATATTCACTTCACCAACGAAAGTTCCGAGTGCCCCAGAATGCATTAGGTAAGTTCCGTCAAATCTCGGTGTTCCTCTGTTGACCTAAGCAGTGAAACATTTACCTGGTAGTTAGGCCACTGTTTTGATTATCAGCAGCATAAGAATCGGATGCCTAAGACTCTTTAGAGTCAACTCTCGTAGAGGGAAAACTGAAATGGTGAAAAAGTATGAATATAAGAATTCAAGATATCTTTTAATTCTATTCACTCAACTTGTAAGAGTCACTTGATGACGTAATGTCAGTGCAAAGATCTTCTATTTTGAGCAGTTTCTTATCTTGAAGGGTTTATTTTTTTGGTTCGTTAATTTAAGAATTTCTTAGGGAGGCAAAGGATTGGGTGGGGTGATAAAGTGAGGGAGACTACGGAGAAGGATTTAGCACAGGGATAGTGGTGAGAATGAAGAAGAAATTTAAGAATTTTCTTACCTTGAATATGGTTTTGCATTTTTGAGTTTGAACACTTTCTGAGCTTCAGTGCATTTTTAGCTTTTAGCTTGAGTGGTTCATTATCTTGAATCCATTTTTAGTTTTCTGTATAAGAAAACTATTGAGGTGGCTTTGTCTGTCCGTCAGCGCTTTTTCTGTCCCCCCTCAGATCTTAAGAACTACTGAGGCTAGAGGGCTGCAAATTGCTATGTTGATCGTCCACCCTCCAATCATCAAACATAACAAATTGCAGCTGCTATCCTCAATAGTTTTTATTTTATTTAAGGTTAAAGTTATCCATGATCGTGCGTCTGGCAACGCTATAGGAAGGTCACCACCGCGCCGTGGCTGAAAGCTTCGTGGGCTCGGCTCATACCGAAAACTCGATTGCGCCGAAAAAACTTTGACGTATTTTTTACTTGTTGTTTTTCGTTTGAGAGGTTCCTGGGCTCGGTTGCAATATTGTTTAAGTCTGAGCAGCTCCTGGGATTGAATCCTGGTCGTTAGTTTGAGTGATTCTTGAGCTTGAAGGCATCTTTGCTTTGTTTATTAGTTTGAATGGTCCCATAATGTTGAAAGCTAATTTGTATATTAGTTTGACTGAATCGACTTTTCATATTAGTTTAACTGGTTCATTAGATTGAATGGACAATTTTAGCTTAGTTTATTAGGTAGGCCAACTTCTCATCTTTAATATAGCTTTGTTTATTACTTTATGCGATTCCTAAATTTGAGCGCAACTTTGTTTACCAGTGTGGCCAGTTCCTAATAGTGAATGTATTTTTGTTTATTTGTTTCCTGAACATGAATATTGCTTTATTTCTTAGTTTGACCAATTCCTTATATTAAGGGTATTTTTCTCAGTTATTTCCTGTGGCTACTTACCTTGAGTACTGGTCAAATAATATTTATAATATAAAAATATCACAGAAACAAAAACCTTCAACGCTACACGAGACTGCTAGCGGCTCCAGATGACTGAAATATTCGAAAATTCTTCTTTGGAGTTTTGACGGGAGAATTTGCTCCTAAATCGTTGCAACAGAAAGCCGAAATCTGTCACGCCCAGGGACTGTGACATAATTACCTTGCAAATGATTAAAAACACAGGCCATTAACTTCTTTCAAAGGACGGGAAAACTGCTCCCGGTAGCAGATGGGAGCAATTCCTTTTTTGAAATTGCCCTCCTTTGCGATGGCAGGTAAATTGCTCTCGAAAACACCGAAGGAAATACGAATTAGAAAGATGGATAAACTTGGGACAAAAGAAATGCTTCAGATGGACCTTTTCCGTCCTCTCCTTTTGCATACCCTGTTTCCTATTTATTTGTAGTTTTCCAAATCGGGTAATTCGAGAATGTAAATGAAAACGTTCTCCAGTTCCGAACTAGCCTCATTTGCGCGCGCGTGTGTGTGTGTATTTGTGTTTGTAGAACAAGCGGGTCATTTATGTAGTCCACATCTTAGCTGAGCTTCAGTTAGAATATATAATAGCCATTTGCCTAGCTGAGAGAGAGAGAGAGAGAGAGAGAGAGAGAGAGAGAGAGAGAGAGAGAGAGAGAGAGAGAGAGAGAGAGATTAGAATGAAATTAAACACGCAAAGTTTGTTATATTCTGAATCATTCTTCTACTTTTTATATTTTGTAAAAAATTACTACTCGTGCTAAAAACTATTCCTCAGAGTAGTCTGTATCTCGATTTTGTGAAAGGAATAAGAATTATTAAAAACTAGAAATTAAAGGCAATCATGAACTCATCTTTCACATGCTTTTAGTTTTCTGAAAAGAAAGCTATTGTGCCGGCTTTGTCTGTCCGTCCGCACTTTTTTCTGTCCACCCTCAGATCTTAAAAACAACTAAGGCTAGAGGGCTGCAAATTTTTATGTTGATCATCCACCTTCCAATCATCAAGCATACCAAATTGCAGGCCTCTAGTCTCAGTGGTTTTTATTTTATTTAAAGTTAAAGTTAGCCATAATCGTGCGTCTGGCAACAATATAGGCAGGCCACCACCAGGCCGTGGTTAAAGTTTCATGGGCCTCGCCTCATACAGCATTATACCGAGACCACTGAAAGATAGATCTATTTTCAGAATAAGATGTACAGAAAACTGCATTGCACCGAAGAAACTTCGGTCGCATTTTTACTTTTTTTTTTTTTTATAAAACTGATACTGTTTGGAAATCACAAGTTCAAGGGTCAATCGGTCTGATCATTCTTTTATACCAGTGCCTTCCAGAAATTTGGAATTTTCCTCATTCTTTTATGTTTCCTGAATCATGGAGCCGGCCTTTTCTTTTTCATTTGCTGGAGAGAGCTCCATTAACACACTTTTCCAGCAGGACCGGCCTTGTTTTGGCACAAGCCTTGCCTTTGCGGTTTCGAAGCCGCGAAAAAAAAGAGAAAAACTATAATTATTATTGTTGTTGTTGCCTTTGCCATCGTATGTTGTTGCTTTGTTTTCTCCCCAGCGTGATGTTATTCTTTGGCGTCATTGCCGTATGATAATTACCCATAACACTGTAATGAGGTTACGGATCAATAACACCTCTTTGATGTCGCCCGTGGTAAAAGGAATTTTTTCAGTTCGAGAGCCGTTATGATTATCTAATTGGTTCGGAAAAGTCGTCGGCTTTTCGTGCCTTCAGTCGTCCGTCGGCTTTTGTTATTCGTGCTTTTATACAGATGAAATAATCTCTGCTTATATTTCAGCCGCCGGCTTTTAACACTGACCCCCCGTGGAGCGTAAGATCCCGCCTTTGACATCCGCAAATAATATTCGAATCGTGGGGTTTGTTCTCTCTCTCTCTCTCTCTCTCTCTCTCTCTCTCTCTCTCTCTCTCTCTCTCTCTCTCTCTCTCTCTCCCGTTTGTTCTTTGCATCAGTAAGTGGGGCCTCGGAACTGTTACAGATAATGAGAGAAATCATTAGTGGAGTAAAAAATATAATTTTTATTATTGATTGAGAAGTTTTCCTGAAGCTCCCTTTATCAGCTTTCCTTTCTCCACTTCCAAGGGTCTTCCTTCGCCCCCCAAGCCCACCTCCAAAAGCTCCTTTTAATCAGTTCCCCAGCTACACCTCCAAAAGCTTCTTATCAGCTCTCCAGTCCCACCTTCAAAAGCTCCTTTTTATCTACTACCTAGCTCTGCCCCAAAGCCATTCATGAGTTCTACAACCCTACCTCCAAAAGATCCTTTTCATAAAGTTTCAGTTAATCAGCTCTCCAGCCCTGCTCCAAAAGCTCATTTTTTTCATAAAGCTCCTGGCTCTACCTCCAAACGCTTTAAATCAGTCTCCAGCCCCTACCTCCAAAAGCCCCTTTTCATAAAACTCCCAGCTCTACCTCCAAAAACTTTTAATCAGCTCTCTAGCCCTACCTCCAAAAGCTCCTTATCGTAAAGCTCCCAGTTCTTCCTCCAAAAGATTTTAATAATCTCTCTAGCCCTACCTCCAAAAGCTCATTTTCATAAAGCTCCCAGCTCTACCTCCAAGAGCTCCCTTTCATAAAGCTTCCAGCTCTGCCTCTAAAAGCTTATAATCAGCTCTCCAGCCCACCTCCAAATTCTCCTTTTCATGACGATCCCACGTCTACCTCCAAAAGATTTCGAATCAGTACTCCAGCCCCACCTCCAAAATCTCCTTTTCATGAAGATCCCACCTCTACCTCCAAAAGTTTTTAATTAGCTTTCCAACCCCACCTCCAATATTTCTTTCTTATGTACTACCCAACTGCACTCCAGAGCTCTTCATTAGCTCTCCAGCCCTACCACCAAAAGCCCCTTTTTATCTGCTGTAAGCCCTCCAGCCCCACCTCCAAAATCCCCTTTCCATAAGCCCCAAGCTCCACCTCCAAAGCTCCTTTTTTCTTTTAATCAACTCTCCAGCTCCACTTTCAAAGCTCCTGTTTAATCACCTCTCCAGCTTCACCTCCAAGGTTCCTTTTTTGTCAGCTTCCCAGCCCTACCTCCAAAAACTCCTTTTTTATTTATCTGCTCTCTATCACCACTTCGTAGAGCGTTGCATCACCTCTCCAGGTATACTGCCAAAAGCTCATTTTTATGTGCTCCCTAGCTGCACCTCCAAAAGCTATTTTATCAGCCGTCCAGCCCTTAACTCAAAAGCTCCTTTTTATCTGCCACCCTGTAAACCCTCCCCCCCCAAAAAAAGCTTTTTATTAGTTCTCCAGCCTCCAACTACAAAATCTCCATTTCATCATCTCCCAACTCCACCGCTAAAAGCTCCTTTTCATCAACCCCACCTCCAAAAGCTCCCCAGACCTACAGCCACGAGCTCACTTTCAAGGAATCTTTTCCTAACCCAAATTAAAAAAAAGCTTCTCTTTATCAACTCCCCCTTCCCCCCTCCCCCCTTTTCCCACTACTCACCAATCACCCTGGGCTCCTCCATTGGCATGTAGATTACTCTGGCACATACAGCAAAGGTTATTTGTCTCCAGCATATATATAGTTAATTAAATTTCATTTCATCTGGCCTTCGGCTTTCCATTCTTTGTGATCCCTTTTATTACTCTGAGGGATGAAGGTAATTCTCCACGTGTCACAGTGCTATATCATCATTAGTTTCCATTTTGTTTTTGTTTATGTTTTTTTTGTTTTGTTTTTTGTTTTCCTCTGGTGAGCATTATTGTTATAAGATAGCAAGTGAGCGTAATGCTTTGCAAATCCAGGTTACGAGCTAAAATAATGATACATAGATAAGTGAAGATAAAACGCAAATTAAGAATTTACAATGAAATGGACTAACATTTCTGAGTAATACATTTTATGGTAAAAAAAAGTTTTAAATAATTTTACATTTACCTGAAAATTTATAGTAGTTTTTTATTGCAAATTGCGCGTAAACTGCAGGAATAGCGCGTAAACTGCAGGTTTTCCCAGCTAAAGTAAACTCTTTATTTTAGTCTGCTCCAAAATTACTTCCTTCTTAGCTCATAATTATCTTTGTGATATTCGAAGATATCACACAGTCGTACTTCTTTTTTTTTACCCTTTTGATTGAGCACTACGAGGTCTTCATCTGTAAACAGAGAAGTGTAATAGAAGTGTATAATATAAGTATATACTGTATATATTTATTATATATATACAGTACATATAGCTGAGAGAGAGAGATTTAGAGATAGAGAGAGAGAGAGAGAGATAAGTATAATATATACGTATATATTTATTATATATATACAGTACAGGAGAGAGAGAGAGAGAGAGAGAGAGAGAGAGAGAGAGAGAGAGAGAGAGAGAGAGAGAGAGAGAGAGAGAGAGAGAGAGAGAGAGTGAGAAAGAAAGTTTATCAGTTGTCATTCAGTTATTCCAGACAGCCCTGGGTTGGTCAGCTAGTATATATATATATATATATATATATATATATATATATATATATATATATATATATATATATATATATATATATATATATACATATATACATACATACATATATATATATATATATATACATACATATATATATATATATATATATATATATATATATATATATATATATATATATATATATATATATATATATGTGCCAGTGTGCTCTCGCATGGCCCTGCATGAACACTTGATGTAATTGATTGATGATTTGTGTTTTGTTGAACGAGCGAAAAGAAATCTTAGTTGTTACAACATTGTTTTAGCTGTAGGAATAACACATTTTCTGGGAGAATTTTATACTCGCCAGAATACTTTTATAATGGACGAAGATTGCAAGTATGATAAGTGGTAAATAAATAATAAAAAATTATTTTCCAAATACGTGATTATATTGTACTTTTCAAATATTAAATATATTGCATATTGCAAAACATGTAACATGATCGCTGATTCTAAAAAAATATAACGCGTTCCAGTGCTTTTCTACAGATTCTTAGTTGCTTTAAATACATAGGCTATATTACCTTGTCAATATACATACGTATGCTGGTAGACATAGAGGAGGGACGGTGGTTTGTGTTGGGGGTTGGCAAGGGGGGGGGCGGGGGCCGTTGGAGTTGTGGGTAGTGGTACCTGCTTTCCCAAACTGCTGACGCTGGTAGCTCGGTCTTGATGTCACATTATGAAGACTTTGACATTCAAGGCGTGTAATGTCTCTTAATTCAGGTAAGCCGCTTACGGGTTGACTTAATGATCTGCCGTTCCTCTCTCTCTCTCTCTCTCTCTCTCTCTCTCTCTCTCTCTGTGTGTGTGTGTGAGTGTGTGTATGTGTGTCTGTCTCACACACACACGCACACACTGTTTCTTTCTCTTGCTTATAGTTTTCATTCATCAGCTTACACTTACATACATATTTTGTATATTCATGTATATAGATATATATATATATATATATATATTATATATATAGATAGATAGTTAGATATATATATATATATATACACATACATACATACATACAGTACATATATTATATATATGTATGTATATATATATACATATATATATATTTATATATAAATATATATGTATATTTATTATATATGTATATATATATATATATATATATATATATATATACTGTATATATATATATATATATATATATATATATATATATATATATATATATATATATAGATAGATATCTGTGTGTGTACGAAGTACTATAATGAAAAACAAAAAACAGAATTATAGACATCTTCAAGATGACTGTACCTAACAACAAATTTATTCTAATATTTTGAATTTGTTAAACTAAAGCACTGTGCAAACGAACCTGAAGGCGAATCCCAAGCGTAAATAGCAGGAAAAAGCGTTAAAGCGTACTTTACAGATCTTGGTTTCTTCTTAATGGAAATTGTCAACCATATCTTTTCGTTATCATTGAGACCTCATTGACTACACTTTAAAATTTATTAGTTTTATAATTGTTTTTTAATATGTGGATCAAGGGTTGATGTAAATATGAACCTGAAAATAGAATCACGATGTGTAAAAAATGTATGTGTGTGTGTGTGAGAGAGAGAGAGAGAGAATGTAATGAAATTGAAATAAAAAATAAATATGAAGTATTATCAGAGAGAGAGAGAGAGAGAGAGAGAAATACAATGAAGTAGAGATAACAAATAGGTGTAAGTCAATTATCAAACAAACAACTATTGAGAGAGAGAGAGAGAAGAAGAAGAAAAAGAAATAATCAAATTAAGAAAAACAAATAGATTTAAGTCAATTATCAAACAAATAACCATTTCCAGGCAACGAATTATAGGTATTTTATAAAAAAAAAAAAAAAGGCGTATCCAGTGGCTTTCACAAAACGCTGGAAGTTCAGTTCTCCGCTGTGGCTGGCAGCCGCTCCTTTATTTCCTTAGAAAACATCATCGTCTCCGTCATTGTACGGTGGGTGGGTGGGTGGGCGAGCCGAGGTTTGCTCGTCGCTTCTAATATCCGTGATTAGTGATCAATCTGTTTGAGGTCATTCTTCTTTCCCACCCCATTCCCCTTCACCAGACGGAAACGGTCGTGGATTTTACGAAGACGCAACGGTCGTGGATTTACGATGAAAATGGTCGTTGATTGAGGAAGACGAAAACGGTCGTGGATTTACGGAGACGAAAACTTGTTTTACGCAGAAAACGGTCGTGGATTTACAAAGAAAAACGGTTGTTTTACGAAAAAGAACGGTCGTGGGTTGACGTAAACGGTCTGGATTGACGAAAACGGTCGCGGATTTACGAAAAAAAATTCGTGGATTTATGAAGACGACAACAGTCGTTTTACTAAGACAAAACGGTTGTGGGATTTACGAAGACGAAAACGATCGTTTTTACGAAGACGAAAACGGTCGCGGTTTTACAAAGATGAAAACGGTCGTGGATTTACGAAGACGAAAACGATCGTGGATTTACGAAGACGAAAACGGTCGCGGATTTACGAAGACGAAAACGGTCGTGGATTTACGAAGACGAAAACGATCGTGGATTTACGAAGACGAAAACGGTCGCGGATTTACGAAGACGAAAACGGTCGTGGATTGACAAAAACGAAAACGGTCGTGGATTTACATAAGGAAGAGGAAAGTTTTCGAGATGCTTAGCGCAAGATGAGCGGAAGGTCGCCTCTTGTAGATTTCCATGCGGATTTACGGCTTTCCGGGCAAATACATTTATAGAGAGAGAGAGAGAGAGAGAGAGAGAGAGAGGCTCTTTGGTATGGAAAAGGGGTAGGAAGAGCCGGGGCAATTATGCCACATGTGATAGAATGTATGATAGTGTGTGCTGGATCATGAACCGAGCCTCTATACACAATAGGCAAAGGCGAAGAATACACTGCAGGGTCAAGAGAGAGAGAGAGAGAGAGAGAGAGAGAGAGAGAGAGAGAGAGAGAGAGAGAGAGAGAGAGCCTTATAGGGAGGAGGCATGAGGGAAAGGGAGTTGGGGAAGGAGGTTGGGGGGAGGGGAGGGGGGGATGTTGGGAAGGTTTTAGACGTGACGTTAATTCTTCAGTCCCCATGTGAATGGGAATCGGTGAAAAAAAAAAATACAGACAAAAGAGAGAGAGAGAGAGAGAGAGAGAGAGAGAGAGAGAGAGAGAGAGAGAGAGAGAGAGAGAGACAGACGAGCAAGCAAGCGAGCCGTCGTTTCCCCAGCTCGATTGTAGAGCCTTGGGGAATTTTTCTATTTTTCTCCTCAAATATCTTCACCTCTTGTTACGCAGAAGAGAAGAATAAGAGAGATAAGGAACAGAAACAAAAATAGAATGTAGATTTCAAAGAATTCTTTTCTATACATATCTCGTTTGGGCCTGCTTCAGGTGCTCCCCCTCACAAAAAACATTAGGTGAAATTGATAACTGTGATGAAAACCAGAACAGTTTACTGTGTCACTTTTTGTGAATGTATTTCTTTTCTCAAGAAATGTAAATGAAGATAAAATGATGATATACACACACACACACACACACACACACATATATATATATATATATATATATAAATAATATATATATATATATAACAATTATATATATATATTACATTATATATATATATATATATATATATATATATATATATATATATATATATATATATATATATAAGTTTATAAGATAAACCTTGATAAGAAGAAGCCAAAGAAGTGTGAAATGAGTGAAAAATGAGTGAAAGTATGGGAAATTATTACAGAGTGAGGGTTCAAAAGATCACAAATAAAAGGGGAAAACCGAATAAGAGTGACAGGAGTGAAATGAAATAACAGAGAGAGAGAGAGAGAGAGAGAGAGAGAGAGAGAGAGAGAGAGAGAGAGAGAGAGGAGAAATTGTAATAACGATAGAAGGGCTGAAGTGTAATAAATAATACAGAATGTCTATAAAATTACAACAGTAATTCCCATGAGCAAACAACGAAATTGGAATGAGTTAAATTTGAACAAAATAGGGAATTAAGATGATAAAGGAGAAAATGTGATAATGATAGAATGACTGACAGGAAATGAATACTACAGAATGCCTATGAAACACAACACTTAACTGGCATGAGTTAAAGATGAAGTTGGAATATTTTGCAATGAGCAAAAATAGGGAATTGAAAATGGAGTAAAAATGTGAAAAATGATAAGAATTACAGGATGAAATATTTTCCGAGATGGGTAATAGAAATGGAAAATAGATATTTTTGTAGAAAGTGTAGAATGAATGGAAAAGGAAGAGAATAGTATTGAGTGAGTACGAGCAATAGAAGGGAATAAAGAACAATGATAAAAAGAGGAAAATTAAAATAGAGTTATATTAACGGAATAGCCAAGTGAAGCAGAGGGTATGGAGTGGAAGTAAAACATGAGTGATAGAGAAAAGTGACAATAATTGAATGGGGGAAAGTGAAGGAGGGAAAGGACGTGAGTTTAGGATAAAGTAAGAAAAAGGAGAGAGGAAAGGTAATTTATAATGAGAAAAGAAATATTATGAAATGAGAATGTGCGAAGGATGGGTGAAAAATGAAGGAGAGAGAATAAGCAAAATTATAGATAAAATGTGGAGGAATAAAACGGAAGGAAAATTAAGTTAGAATGAATAAAAATGAGGGAAAAGGAAATACTGAAAAAAACAAAGAAACGTATTATAGAATGAATGAAGAAAAAGCAAAGATAATATCAAAGGGGAAAAAAAGAACAATAGAAGAGAGACCGGAATCAGCGTAGTATGACAGATGAGGAAAGGAATTGGAAGAAATGCCTTGGAAACAAAACAGTGGAACGAGTGAGGGAAGGGAAAAAGAGAAGAGACGCCGGAATAAATGTAGCACAAGCAAAAGAGAATAGGTCGAAAAGTTTTGTGTGTTTTGTGGGGGGGAGGGAGAGTTGGGGGCGTTAGGGAGAGGCGAGGCAGTAGGAACGGGAAAAGAAAATCTGTACAAAATCCTAATTTAGTTGGATTACAGCAACTGCATTGTTATTCTCCTCTCAGCCCTCCTAAAAGGGTTGCAAGGTGACGTTGCATGTCTAGAGGGCGAATTGTTGCTCTTACATTGTTTGCTTGCATGGAGGAGAGAGAGAGAGAGAGAGAGAGCCAGGGCCAGGGAGGGAGGGAGCCATGGTATCAGCTTGGGGAAGGAGGTAGGGGAACAACTAAGGTTGGTAAAGGTTTGCTTGGGTCCCCCCAGGCCATTTAGGGGGTATATCCCACAAGAGGGGTTGGAGGTACAGCTGGGGTATAAGTAGAATGGGTTCCTCCTTATTGAAGGGGGGGATATGGGGGATGGGGGTAGGGGTTGGGGGTAGAAGGGTTCATAGAAAGAGGTGAAGTGCCTTTTGAGGCGATGGATTAGGGTACATAAGGTGAGGGAGGGAGAGAGAGAGAGAGAGAGAAAGAGAGAAGAAAAGAAGAGTGTAGTTATATTACTGAACAGGTGAATTATACCAGAGGTTCTTTTCAGTGCGTGATAAATGAGATGAATTAATTTTACAGGTAAAACTGAAGTAGAGGATATGAGAGAAGAAAAGAAATGTAGAGTGGAGAGGAAGTATAAGAAGTTTAAAGAGAAAAATGTAGATGTGAACAATAAGGTGGAGATAGGTAGAAGAGAAGACAAAACGATAAAGTCGAGTAAAGATGTTATACGAGAGAGAAAACAATAGAAAAAGAGAATGGAGATTGTGTAGCGCCAAGAGAACAAAAAGAGAGCAAACAGACTGCAGGTGGAGGTGAGGTAGAAGAGAGAGAGAGAGAATTAAGAGGAAAATAGAATAGAGATGAGATAGAAAACTGAAAAAAAGAGGAAACAGAATGCAGACCAAGTTGAACTGATGAAAAAAAAAAAAAAAATATAAGTGAATAAAGAGGAATTGGAGTAAAGATATGGATGAAGCGAGGGAAAAAATCCTGAAAAAAAAAATTAGTGAATGATGAAAAAAATCAGAAAATATAAAAAGTGGAAAAAAAGAGGAATGAGAGTTAAAGATATGGATGAAACGAGGAAGAAAAATGATGAAAAATAGTAGAAGGCCAATCAAAGTTGCACCTGTAGTACACTCCAGGTAAAGTCATCAAGAACCGGAGGTAGGCGGCACCTGAGATCAGATATAATGATCCAATGATGCTTCCAGATATTGTCATTATGTCTGCTGGCAGGAAGAGTCAATCCCCCCCTGCATAGTTTGACTCCAGTAACTGTTTAGTAATCATTTGAGAGCATACATGTGTGCATTTTTCTCTTTGCACACGCACATATAAATTAACAGCTATATTTATTCATCATCAGCTATGTTTATTCATCATCAGCTGTGTTTATTCATCATCTGCTATTTATTCATCATCAGGCATATTTCTTTGTTATCAGCTATGTTTATTCATCAGGTATATTTCTTCATCATCAGCTATGTTTATTCATCAGGTAAATTTCATCATCAGCTGTGTTTACTCATCAGGTATGTTTCTTCATCATCAGCTGTGTTTATTCATCATCATCTATGTTTCTTCATCATCAGCTATATTTCTTCATCATCAGCTATGTTTATTCATCATCAGCTATATTTCTTCAGCATCAGCTTTGTTTA
>NC_089749.1:52473607-52488607 GCF_040412425.1 Macrobrachium rosenbergii | reverse complement strand
CCATTGACTTGGAATTCAAGCTTCCGGAGAATATGGTGTTCATTTGAAAGAAGAAAGAGGAGTTAATGGTAAATACAGTAAGAAGAGGTCATATATGACGGACATAATAACTTATCACTTTTATAAACATTATTTTCACGCTGAGAAAGACATTATTGCACTCCATTGCTATTTAAGAAAACTAAACAGACAAAGAAAAGGATATAACTCCGCTTTGTAAACGATCTACGAGTATATTCACGTGTGCTAGATATCATTCGGGTTGACAAATCTCCAAAATTTTTATTTACATCCGTAAAGCGTCAATCAGATTTCTGGGAACCCAACCTGTATTTTCTACCAAGTCCCGTCAAAATCCGTGAATCCAAGTGCGAGAAATTTTGTTTATGCAGAGAAATACAGGCTCACGAGCACTGAGTTATACAGCGTTACCACCTCTCAACTCCGTGGAGAGATCATAACTGTTTTCGTTATCTGGTATCACTAAAAAAAAGGTTCTTCCTACATTCCGTTACTTAAAGTTCCTCGCTGTAGCGGGTTCCGTTCTGGATTCATTCTGTTGGTCGACGAGTTCGAAAATTTTGATTTACATCCAGTGAAGAACCAAAGGAATTTGTTTCTGGTGATAGAAATGTATTTTCGCTATAATGTGGTTCGGATTCCACAATAAGCTTGTAGGTCCCGTTGCTAGGTAACCAATTGGTTCTTAGCCACGTAAAAATAAATCTAATCCTTCGTGGCCAGCCAAAGACTGTTAATCAGCTCAGTGGTATCACTTAAAATAAGATATACTTAACTTTTTGATGACCTTACTGCTAATTTGCTCACTGCGCATGCTCTAAACTCGGTCAAGATGACTGCTTCCGATCTATTTTTTTTTTTACTTTTACAGACAGTGTAACTGAATAGTTTCCCTTTCCATAATATATATATATATATATATATATATATATATATATATATATATATATATATATATATATATATATATATTTTGTGTACATAATGTTACAGGCAGATAGCTAAACCAGGCATTTCACGAACTGCCTTCAATTTCAGGCAGATAGCGAAACCAGGCATTTCACGAACTGCCTCCAATTTCAGGCAGATAGCGAAATGCATTTAAGGACATTTGATCCTCTAGGGGCTAGTACTAAACACGGCGAAACAGTGTAGGTAAATCACTGTTACGCTGTGTTTAGTACTATCCCCTGCTGGATCAAAAATTTAGTGTCCCTAAGTGCATTTCGCTATCTGCCTGAATTCCAGGCAGTTCGTGAAATGCCTGGTTTCGCCATCTGCCTCCAGGCAGTTCGTGGAATGCTTGGTTTAGCTATCCGCCTGTGACACACACGAGCACGCGCACACACACACGTGTATATATATATATATATATATATATATATATATATATATATATATATATATATATATATATATATATATATATATATATGAATTTATTATATAAATGATAGAGAGAGAGAGAGAGAGAGAGAGAGAGAGAGAGAGAGAGAGAGAGAGAGAGAGAGAGAGAGAGATGGGGGAACCGCTATTTCCCAAACTATTACATTTTAGCAGAAAAGAAACTATCATGTTTTAATGCATCAACTTTGATCATTCTTTGTAAATCATGGCCATATATAACTAGTATTCCTTGCGAAGACAATATAATTGAATTAATAATTAGAATATAGGGTTATGATTTTCGTGATAAGAAAAATATCTAGCAGAGTAATTCTCTATATGCTTTATATATTGTTTCATTCACTTTTCAGTCTATATCGTAGGAGATAATTCTAATTTTTTGGGGATGGTAAAAGCTTACTTTGATAATATTCAAACCAAACAATGTACAATTTACAATTCCTCTGATGTTTTATACACATCACTGAACCTGAAACAAACAGTGAGCAAAAATAATTTCCTGGATGTATTTTCATGCGAGAGGAACGTAGGTAATCAAGGCAAAATGAAACCATACTGTATATTATTCCCGTAGGGGGTTAATGCCGACAGTGCACCTCTCGTGGTGAACTGTAGTCATTATTGAAGGGTGTTTAGCTACATTTACTTTTTTTAGCTTTATACTTTATTGCCATTGTCGCTTTTTTTTAATCATGCTGTTCAACACCTCTAACTGTTACTTATTTTAACTCCGTTCCCTTTATTTTCTGGATCCATCTTACTGTCCAACTTCTCCAACTCCCACTTTTCAGTCTTATGCGCTGATTGGCTGAAAGTACCCCAGTGCTAGGCTCGACAGCTTATATTTCATAAGTCAAAAACCTTGTTTATTTTATATATAATATATACATATATATATATATTATATATATATATATATATATATTTTATATATTTTTCGCCCTATATTTTTGTATTTTTCTCCTCTATTCTTGTATTCGTCGACTATTCTTGTAAACTCTGACTATTTTAAAACTCTCATTACTTGGAGATTGAGCCATTCCGGTTCGGCTCTGTTGCTTAGCGTGAAATTCGAATTTCATTGTAAAAGATAAAATAAAAAAAAATAAACATTACCTTTATTAATGGTTGTTATTGTAAGATTTCTTACTTATGTTATAAATCATACTCATTACTAAAGCAGAAATGGACGAGAACATCTAACACTAATTAGTGCTGGCACCAAAATCAAACTTAATAGTGTAAAGCAAGCATCAAAATGACTTTTCAAGCATTCACGCTAAGTCCCTATAGCACAAGAATTTAACCGCAGTGAATAAGAGAACGCGGACACGAATTTGTAATATAAAAGTGTTTATAGCATTTTATTTGGGCTTTCCTTTCGTCATTTCCGTAACATGGAACCCAAACACATGTTCATTATAGCCAAATAGTGACTTATTCTTTCCTACTCTGGCCGGCGAATCATTCTGCAGTCGTGTCAGTAAGATAAAGAAAGATTTGAACGCAGCAGAAGCAGTAGCGTTCAGGCAACACAAAAGCGAGACGCATTGTTAGTACTGGAAAGCTTGTTCGAACTCATTGAGTCGGCCATATTGCTTTTCCTGTTTTGATTCTTCGACGAGGCGTATGGACCGTGTTTTTGTGTTCCGCCGATTGTCCCTGACTGTTTATAGTTCTCCGAGGGACCCTTCGATTGAACGCGGCCACTTCGCCGCTTTTATTTCTTGATTTGACTGCAAATAATCTGCCGACGGATTTTTTGTTGAGAAAAACTCAAGTTGTTGGTATTTGCCGACGAAACAAAAGACCTGTGAGGGAAACTGGTTGGTAAAGAGAGAGAGAGAGAGAGAGAGAGAGAGAGAGAGAGAGAGAGAGAGAGAGAGAGAGAGAGACCGATATACCTTATTAAATTATGCACAGTGGTGAATATTATAGCTTTCATTTTGTCAATAGGGTCGATTAATATATTTCATTCATATTAGCAAAATTATGCAAGAACTTAAGTCGTAATGGAAATCAGAACAAGGTGACAAATTCGTATTTTATTTGACGAAACTGTTTGTGCACTATGGAGGCATATGCTCAACTTAATTCCCTCTAGTTCTACCAAATTATGCAAGAACGTGATTCGCATAAGGAGACCGGAGCAAGGCGATGTTAACGATTAAGTAATTTCATATTTCATTTATGCTTACAGAAGTAAAGTTAATCGTTTCCCAATTGGAACTTCGGAAGTTCAAGCGAAGGTGCAATGCATTACTACCCTGATGCGATACGTATTTTAAGAATTTACCTACATTTTTTTATTTATTTGTTACTCTGTTAATCTATTTCTTTCTTTTTTAATAAGTGATTTCATCTTCCTGTCATTCCCATTACCTTTTGTTACTTCATTCTAATGAACACCATATTCTTTGGAAGCTTGAATTGCAAGTCATGGCCCCTTTTTGTGGGCTTGTTCCATGTGAATAAGGTTCATCTGCTGAATAATAATAATAATAATAATAATAATAATAATAATAATAAATAATAATAATAATAATAACACCTTTTCTTGTTCAATAATTCATGATTGCTAAACGTAGCTTTCATTCTCATAGCCTGCCTGTGTTACAGACAGAAAAAAAGAAATATAAGGATTCACTGCATTTTGTGCATTGGGATATTGAGTGATAGTGATCTCAACAAAAGCTAAGCTTCGCAGTCACAGACGTCATCACCATTTTGATTGTGAGAGATAACGGCGGGAATATTATCTCTTTTCTTGTACAAATATTTCTTCAGGTTACCTTGAGGAAGGCCATTACGCTAAAAACAAGTTAAAAACGCGCCGAAGTTTCTTCGGCGCAATCGAGTTTTCTGTACATCGTATAATTAAGGCCACCGAAAATAGATCTATCTTTCGGTGGTCTCGGTATAATGCTGTATGAACCGCGGCCCATGAAACTTTAACCATCGCCAGGTGGTGGCCTGGCCTAACCATCGCCAGGTGGTGGCCTGGCCTGTATCGTTGCCAGATGCACGATTATGTCTAAATTTAACCTTAAATAAAATAAAATAACTACGGAGGCTAGAGGGCTGCAATTTGATAGTTTTGATGATTGGTGGGTGGATAATCAACATAACAATTTGCAGCCCTCTAGCCTCAGACGTTTTTAAGATCTGAGGGCGGACAGAAAAAGTGAGGACGGACAAACAAAGCCGGCATAATAGTTTTCTTTTACAGAAAACTAAAAACCGATAAATGACTGGATAACAGCAGAATGTCATCTCTTTTCTTACAAATATTTTTCATCACAGATCACCCTTAGGAAGGCCGTTACGCTAAAGAACCGATAACTGACTGGAAATTTTGTTGGAGAATAATTATATTCAAGGTCACGGAGAGTAATAATCATATTCAAGGTCACAGCCGAAGAGGCGAGGTGTGACCAAGCAACAGGCGAAAGAATTGTTTTGTCATTCATCCAAACACGAGTCCAGTCTGAAAAAACAAGAAGAAGAAGAAAGGAAGGAAAACAAAAAGATTGTACGTAAAGATAAAAGCGGCGGATGATCAGTTGGAGAGGGATTCACTAGAAGCCAGTTTTTCTATGGACCTTTTAAAGGCACTAAAAAGCTTGTGTTTAGAAATTGTTAAGCTTTTTAGAAGTCATCTGTTGAAAACGCTTCGTTGAATTATTTTGGTAAACAAACATTCAGGTATATATATATGTACAGTATATTTATAATATATAATATATATATATATATTATATATGTATATATATATGCGCATGTATGTATGTATATTTATGTGTATATGTATATACACACACATATATATACTTATTTCACTGTGGATATTTAAACAGAGGTCAATGTTTACGCTACCCCCAAAAATGTGTAAAGGTGAATATTTAAGTTGCTAATTATTTTCGGCAGTTTACACGCTTACAAATCCACTCCCCGAAGTGATATTCACATTTACAATTATAAATACATCCCCATTAGTTATATAAACATTATATATGCATATTTCAGTAGGTGTGGTTTCACACAAGCCGTGCATAATGATGTAAGATACAATTGATAAAAAAAAATTACAGATGTAATTCGTCAACCTAATCATTTCTTCTCTTCAAATAAAGTTGAACCTAACACAGACAGCCTGGCATATTTGATTCATTAACCAATGAACTTCTAGATATCTGGAACTTCCTAATTTAAATTCCCTTCAGTTTGGCTCAAATGAACACCATTTTTTTTTTTGCGATAAAGTACACACGATTCTCGCTAACTACGAAAGTCAACAAGATAATGCGTAAAATTCATATCGTGTCAGGCGCTTCCCAAAAAATGCGGAATCAGCGTTCAATATAATTTTGAAATTTGATGACTTTTTTTTTTTTTTTGCCTTCGTGAATTGATATTACATTAGTTTGCATGTATGATATACCTGTTTGGTGTGTTACTTGTATATATTTCTGTCTGATAATCACCAACATGCATGTGCACAAAAGGTCACAAACAACCGCCCATATAGACACACGTATATATAAAATATACAAATGTATACACATGTAATATATATATATATATACATATAAATATATATATGTTCTGTATATATGTACATATATATAAATAAATAAATATATAAATATATATATATATATATATATATATATATATATATATATATATATATATATATATATATATATATATATATATATATATATATATATATTTCTGACCCACGACGGGACCAAACACCAATTTCGAGTGAGAGTCCAGGCCATTAGCAATTCGGATACAAAGGTCGCAAAGGAAATGGAACCTAAGTACAACTTTCCTGAGGTTTTTCCCGGGCAGGCGCCTTGCGCCCAACATACTAGCGAATTTTACCCATATATGCCTCTTAAAGATGCCTAAATGTGAACGGGACTATGCCGAATGAACGTATATTCATCGAAGGTCTTTTTACCCAGTTGTATATTCCCAAAATTATGTACAAAATACTAAATGGTATAATGTAGGTGAGTTATCTCTAAATATACAAAATGATCTAAATAGGAGCATTTTTTTCATCATACAATCGGGTGTATTCCTATAATTATTTACATAACCATAAAACAAATAAGTCAAATTATCTCTGCATATATAGAATAATCTAAGCAGGAATAATTTTTCTCATCATACTTTCTGGCTCAGTAAAATGAAAAACCATCCCATGTACAGCAGTGAATATATAAAATGTAAAAGCATCTCCAGTACAGCAGTAAATAATACAAGATGCAAAACTGTCCTTATTGCAGCAGTAAATAAGTAAAATGTAAAACTGTCCCTAGTACAGCAGTAAATACATAAAATGTAAAACCGTTTCCAGTATAGCAGTAAATGAAATGTAAAACCATCCCTAGCACAGCAGTAATTATATAAAATGTAAAACTGTCCCTGGTACATCAATAAATAAAATTTAAAAACATTCCTAGCAATAATTATATAACATGTAAAACTTTCTCTAGTACAGCAGTAATAATAAATATATAAAATGTAAAACTGTCCCTAGTACAGCAGTAAATGTATAAAATGTGAAACTGTCCTTAGCACAGCAGCAGTGAATAAATAAAATGTAAAACCTTCCCTAGCACAGCAATAGATATATAAAATGTAAAACTGTTCCTTGTGCAGCAGTGAATTTATAAAATGTAAAACTTTCCCTAGTGCATTAGTGAATATATAAAATGTACAATCTTCCCTAGTACAGCAATGAATATATACAGTAAAGTGTAAAACCATACCTAGTGCAACAGTCAATATATAAAATGTAAAACCGTTCCTACTACAGCAGTGAATATATAAAATTAAAACTGTCCCTAGTACATGCGTGAATGTATAAAATGAAAAACAGTCCTTAGTACAGCAGTGGATAACTACAATGTAATGCTGTCCCTAGTACTGTCTCTAGTACAGCATTAAGGATATAAAACGTAATATCGCCCTTAATGCAGCAGTGAACATATAAAGCTTAAAACCGTCCCTAATACAGCAGTGAATATATAAAATGTAAAACCGTCTCTAGTACAGCAGTGAATATAAAAAACATAAAACTGTTATTAGTACAGCAGTAAATATATAAGATGTAAAACCTTCTCTGGTACAGCAGTAAGTGTATAAAATGTAATACCATCCCTAGTACAGCAGAGAATATGTAAAATGTAAAACCGTCCATGTGCAGCAGTGAATATATGAAATGTAAAACAGTCCCTAGTACAACAGTGAATATTTAAAATGTTAAACAGTCCCTGGTAGAGCAGCAAATGTATAAAACGTACAGCAGTAAATATATAAGATATAAAGCCGTCCCTAGTACAGCAGTGGATATATAAAACGAAAATCGTCCCTAGCACAGTAGTGAATATATAAAATATAAAAACGTCCATAGTACAGCAATCAATATATAAAATGTAAAACCTTCCCTAGTACAGCAGTCAATATATAAAATGTAAAACTTTCCCTAGTACAGCTGTCAATATATAAAATGTAAAACCATCCCCAGTACAGCAGTCAATATATAAAATGTAAAACCGTCCTTAGTACAGCAGTCAATATAAAAAATGTAAAACCTTCCCTAGTACAGCAGTCAATATAAAAATGTAAAACCTTCCCTAGTACAGCAGTCAATATATAAAATGTAAAACCTTCCCTAGTACAGCAGTCAATATAAAAAATGTAAAACCTTCCCTAGTACAGCAGTCAATATATAAAATGTAAAACCCTCCCTAGTACAGCAGTCAACAGATAAAATATAAAACCGTCCCTAGCACAGCAGTGAATATATATGTGTAAAACCTTCCCTAGTACAGCAGTCAATGAAAAAAATATAAAACCGTTCCTAGTACAGCAGTCAGTATATAAAATGTAAAACCGTCCCTGGTACAGCTGTCATTATATATAATGTCAAATCGTCCCCAGTACAGCAGTCAATATAAAAAATGTAAAACCTTCCCTAGTACTGCAGTGAATATATAAAATGCAAAACTTTCCTCACTACTGCAGTCAATATATAAAATGTAAAACCTTCCCTAGTACAGCAGTCAATGAATATAATGTAAAACTGTCCGTAGTACAGCAGTCAATATATAAAATGTAAAACCTTCCCTAGTACAGCAGTCAATATATAAAATGTAAAACCGTCCCTAGCACAGCAGTGAATATATATATGTGTAAAACCGTCCCTAGTACAGCAGTCAATATAAAAAATGTAAAACCTTCCCTAGTACAGCAGTTAATATATAAAATGTAAAACCTTCCCTAGTACAGCAGTTAATATATAAAATGTAAAACTTTCCCTAGTACAGCAGTCAATATATAAAATGTAAAACCTTCCCTAGTACAGCAGTCAATATATAAAATGTAAAACCTTCCCTAGTACAGCAGTCAATATATAGATTGTAAAACCGTCCCTAGCACAGCAGTGAATATATATAAGTGTAAAACCGTCCCTAGCACAGCAGTGAATATAATTATATAAGTGTAAAACCGTCCTTAGTACAGCAGCCAATATATGAAATGTAATACCGTCCCCAGTACAGCAGTCAGTATATAAAATGTAAAACCTTCCCTAGTACAGCAGTTAATATATAAAATGTAAAACCGTCCCTAGTACAGCAGTCAATATATAAGATGTAAAACCTTCCCTAGTGCAGCAGTCAATATATAAAATGTAAAACCTTCCCTAGTACAGCAGTGAATATAAAAAAATGTAAAAACGTTCCTAGTACAGCAGTCAGTATATAAAATGTAAAACCTTCCCTAGTGCAGCAGTCAATATATAAAATGTAAAACCTTCCCTAGTACAGCAGTCAATATATAAAATGTAAAACCTTCCCTAGTACAGCAGTCAATATATAAAATGTAAAACCTTCCCTAGTACAGCAGTGAATATATAAAATGTAAACCTTCCCCAGTACAGCAGTCAATATATAAAATGCAAAACATTCCCTAGTACAGCAGTGAATATAGAAAATGTCGTACCATCCCTAGTACAGCAGTGAATATATAAAATATAAAACCTTCCCTATTACAGCAGTCAATATATAAAATGTAAAACCTTCCATAGTACAGCAGTCAATATATAAAATGTAAAACCTTCCCTAGTATACAGCAGTCAATATATAAAATGTAAAACCTTCCCTAGTACAGCAGTCAATATATAAAATATAAAACCGTCCCCAGCACAGCAGTGAATATATATAAGTGTAAAACCGCCCTGAGTGCAGCAGTGAATATATATAAGTGTAAAACCGTTCCTATTACAGCAGTAAATATATAAAACTTAAAACCTTCCCTAGCACAGCAGTGTGAATATATAAAATGTAAAACCGTGTAACAGCAGTCAATATATAAAATGCAAAACCTACCCTAGTACAGAGCAGTCAATATATAAAAGTGCAAATATGTCTTCTCAGTCTGTGCAGTCAATAAATAAGACTGCTTAACTGCCTGGCAGTCCAGTAGTGAATATATATAAGTCTCCTCCTGTCCGTCTTTTTGGTGCATCAGTCAATATAATTTCCTATAAGTCTTCTCTTTCTGTCCCTTTCTCAGCAGCCAATTATATGAAATGTAATTCTGTCCTCTGTTTCTTTCTTTCTTTTTTTTTTTGTATAATTCTGTACAGCTGTTAATCTTTAAAATGTAAAACTGTCCTCTAGTCTCAGTCTCTCTATAAGATCTCTCCTCTCCTCTCTCTCTCTCCAGTCATTTTATGAATAATCTAGAACCTTATTGCTGCTTTTTCAGCAGTCATTTTATTCTATCTCAAACCTTCTCTCTAGTTTACATTCTCCACTTCTTTAAAATTTCCCCCCTTCTCTAGTGCTCAGTCAATATATAAAATCTAAACCTTCCCTCTGCTCAGTCCTGAATATAAAATGTAAACCTTCCTAGTACAGCAGTCAATATATAAACATGTAAAAGTGTGATGTTAGATAACTGCAGTCCTAGACAAAGTAAAACTGTACCTAGACAGACAGACAAATATAAAATACATAACACATTCTAGTACAGCAGTGAATACAGAAAAACGTAAACCTGCCCAGTAAGCAGTCAATATATAAAATGTAAAACCTTCCCTAGTATACAGCAGTCAATATATAAAATGTAAAACCTACCCTAGTACTTCATCATGTTCTAAAATGTAAACCTTAAAGAGTACAGCAGTCAATGTATAAAATGTAAAACCGTCTTCTAGCAAGTAGCAGTGAATATATATAAAGCAAAAACTAGTCCTGCTCAGCAGTGAATATATATAATTGTAAACCGAGAGAGCGCAGCAGTGAGATAAAAAAAGGAGCAAACTATGGACTGCTTTTATCAGCAGCAAGCAGATATAAAAGAGAGAAACCTTAGGTACTAGCTCAGCAGTGTGAATATATAAAATGTAAAACCGTGTAACGAAAGCAAATACGAAGGCAACGTTCATCGTGAGCTAAGCAAGTAGAGAGAGAGGAGTGCAAAGAGAGTCTTCTCAGTCTGTGGGTAAAAGCAAAGAGAGAACTGCTTACTGCCTAACCACTGTTCCAGTAGCTTCTCTCCTTCTCCAAGAGGAGTCTAATGGAGAGAGATCAGTCAAATACTATGAATTGCTCTTCATCGTGTTCTACTCTCTCTCTTTCTGTCTCCTTACTATGCTCTTTTTTTTTGTTCTACGATGTGATCTTGATGTCTTTCAAATCTATGCACTGCTTTCTTTCGTTTTTTTTGTATAATTCTGTCTCTGAGAGAGCAAACGTACTATGCACTGCTCTTCATCGTGTTCTCTCTCAAGTCTCTCTCTCTCTCTCTCTGTAGAGAGAGTATGATCTTCAAATACTATGCACTGCTCTTCATCGTGTTCTACTCTCTAGAGATCTCTCTCTCAAATACTATGCACTGCTCTTCATAATTTTATGAATAATCTAGAGAGTTTATTGCAAATTATTTTCTGGTCATTTTATCGTGTCTCACCCCTTCTCTCCTAGAGAGAGAGACCTGAGAGAGAGAGAGAGAGTTCATTTTTCCTATGCACTGCTCTTCATCGTGTTCTACGCAAGAGAGAGAGAGAGAGAGAGAGAGAGAGAGCAAATACTATGCACTGCTCTTCATCGAATATTTATTGTAAGTAGACTGGGCAAAGAGAGAGACTTTTTTTCCACATGTACAGTAGTGTGATGTTAGATAACCATTCCTAGACAAAGTAAACATACAGACAGACAGACAAATATACATACATAACACATTCTCATACGAGCACAAAAGACAGAAAAACGCACCTGCCCACTTAATGAGAGAGAGAGAGAGAGAGAGAGAGAGAGAGAGCAAATACTACGTACTGTTCTTCATCATGTTCTACGGAAGTAGAGAAAGATAAAGAGAGAGAGAGGAGTAAATAGTAGGCATTGTTCCTCACCGTCTTCTACGCAAGTAGAGAGAGAGAGAGAGAGAGAGAGAGAGAGCAAATACTAGGCACTGCTCCTCATCGTGCTTTAAGCAAGTAGGAAAAGATAGAGAGAGAGAGAGAGAGAGAGAGAGAAAAGGAGCAAATACTATGGACTGCTTTTCATCGTGTTCTGCGCAGAGAGAGAGAGAGAGAGAGCAAATACTAGGTACTGCTCCTCACCGTGCTCTAAGCAAGTAGAGAAAGATAGAGAGAAAGAAAGAGCAAATACTAAGCACTGCTCCTCATCGTGCTCTAAGCAAGTAGAGAGAGAGAGAGAGAGAGAGAGAGAGAGAGAGAGAGAGAGAGAGAGAGAGAGAACAAATACTAAGCACTGTTCCTTATCTCGTTCTACGCAAGAGGAGAAAGATAATAGAGAGAGAGAGAGAGCAAATACTATGCACTGCTCTTCATCGTGTTCTACGCAAGTAGAGAGAGAGAGAGAGAGAGAGAGAGAGAGAGCAAATACTATGCACTGCTCTTCATCGTGTTCTACGCAAGAGAGAGAGAGAGAGAGAGAGAGAGCAAATACTAGGCACTTCCTCATCGTGTTCTACGCAAGTAGAGAAAGATAGAACCCTTTTCCACATTATGCTGTACGCAAGTAGAGAGAGAGAGAGAGAGAGAGGGCAAATACCTGGCCCTGACACTATTCCTCATCGTGCTCTGTACAGGTAGAGAGAGAGAGAGAGAGAGAGAGACAGCAAATACTAGGCACTGTTCCTCATCGGTTCTACGTAAGAGGAGAGAGAGAGAGAGAGAGAGAGAGAGAGAGAGAGAGAGAGAGAGAGAGAGAGAGCAAATACCAACCACTGTTCCTCTTCGTGTTCTACGCTTGTATTGCGTCACAGAACGCCATACGCATTATGCGACCTCACAGCGAGAAACACACACAAATGCTTGTCGGCACAAGCAAAGCAAATTCGCCGAACAGCGCACATTCGCCTGCCCTCAGTCAAAACCGCAAATGCTAAAACTGGACGTTTGCCTAGGCAAATGTCCCGGGACCGAAACACCTCGTTGTATTCGTTACAACGGGGGGGGTTTTCAAAAGCAACACTTTCCATTTAACTATACAAATAGAGGCGTTAAATATGCATGTTATCTCTCTTTCTTTTTTTTCCCTCTTCTATCTCTCCGTCGTGTCACATGACTGTTACGATTGGTATAACCTTCCATCATGTAAATTGAATAAAACTTGAATAACGGATCCTTTTTTTTTTTATTTATTTGTTTTTGTACACTTTTTTTTTGTACTTCGGGTATGAATATTTCAGGTTCGGAAAGCAATACCGTTACTAGGTTTGACTCTGAAATCAAATTTGATGAGAATGTATACTTTATTCACAGGCATCTCTCTCTCTCTCTCTCTCTCTCTCTCTCTCTCTCTCTCTCTCTCTCTCTCTATATATATATATATATATATATATATATATATATATATATATATATATATATATATATATATATATATATATATATATATATATATGAAGTACATCTATAATTACATATATGTATACTGTATATATATATATATATATATATATATATATATATATATATATATATATGTATATATATACAGTGTATAAATATAAAGGATGAGGTTGCTAACCCTATGGCCCCACTCCACGAATATCCAAGAGGCTTATATCCCTACGACGCCAAGACTTCTTGGTACTCACCCATCCAAGAAGTGAGCAGACCTGACTTTCCTTAACTTCGCTGATGTAGTCTTACATTATAAAGTTACATTGTTAAAAAGGAAAGTGAAAATGAGATCTAATACGAAAGCTTTGCCCAGTGATCTCACTTTGATAACAGTTCCCCAAAATCCATCTCTGGTATAAAGTTCTGTTTACGTCCCTTGCTTTCAGCGCATTAATTTCAAGACCTTTCCACCTCTCTTGTCAATCCAGCAACATGTTCTTTGCTGCGTGCCTTCGGCCCCTAGCCTGCAACCCCTTTCGTTCCTTTAACTGCACTTCCTTTCATATTGTCTTTCTTTCATCTTACTTTCCACCCTCTCCTAACAGTTGTTTCATAATGCAACTGCAAGGTTTTCCTCCTGTTACACCTTTCAAACCTTTTACTGTCAATTTTCTTTTCAGCGCTGAATGACCTCATAGGTACCAATGCTTGGACTTTGGCCTAAATTCTATATTCAATTCAGTTCAATTCAATTCAACAAGCTTTCTTAAGGTATCCCTCATTTAACATCTGATATGCAGGCATTCCTTAGCAACTCCATATATCTCCCGTTCTTCTTACATGAACAGACCACTTCTTAACATTCCTCCCAAAACGTCACTTAATTCTTTTACTTAGGAATGATTTTCTCTCATTTTCACATACAAATAAAGGGTTTTCGTCCATTAGTAACCGAGCGAACGTGATGAAATTTGACAATTACTGAAATAAAAACATAAAACAATGTAAATAAGCTAAGCTGAAATTTCTGAAGAATTTGTCAGTTTCCTGTCGCAACTTATCAAAATTGGCAACTTTCGATCATTTAGCCAATTTCAGCTTGACAGCAGCACAAAAAGCTAATTTAACAGAAGAGAAAATATTTATGGATTTCGAAGGCAAAATGAGAAAGTTAGTGAAACATACAATTATGCAAACAAGCAAGCACATGCATATAGATAAAAGCACTCATCAGTTCCCGGTCCTCGTGTGATTCATGCGGGAATAATATGTCTTGAAAATTATAGCTCGAAGAAGTGGCACTGATGTTCGAATCCTTTTTATTGTCAGCCAAATTATAGCCCGAGCGTTTGTTGTGTTTAGCGGGGGGACAAGTCCTCGCCTTTTTTGGGAGGACCGGGGTGTGTTCATCTTGTTCTCCTCTGTTCTCTTAACGTCCGTGTGTCGTCAAAGCCCTGTCATTAAGCGTTCGCTTTCCAAATTGAAATATCACCTCTAGCTGACGGCCTCCTCAACTCGGGATTGGGGTGGGGAGGGGGGGGACGACCGCTGTGGGTGGGGGGCTGCTGGGTGAGATCATTTTGTTCACCTGCGATTTCCTGTGGAGTCTCTTCGTCATCTTCAATGTCGTCGGCATTTTGTTCTTAAATTTTTTTATATATATAACCGTT
>NC_089749.1:52433607-52471107 GCF_040412425.1 Macrobrachium rosenbergii | reverse complement strand
TTTGTATATACGACTAGTAGCATAATATGGCTCTCTCTCTCTCGTTTTGTATATACGACTAGTAGCATAATATGGCTCTCTCTCTCTCTCTCTCTCTCTCTCTCTCTCTCTCTCTCTCTCTCTCTCTCAACGTCAGCCGAGTGCAGTAGATACTATGACCATACTTTCGAGCTCTGTTATAAATGACATCATTATTGCTCCACTGGCCCATGTGACTATTTCCACTGTTTCCGAAGTTGTCGACAGAGTACACAGAATATAAATGAAAGAGTATCCGCAGGTATTTACAGTAAAGGAAAAATGCCTATGTCAGATAGGACCGCAGTAAATGGGACCTACATATTCAACTTTCGAGTCCCCATTATTCTTCAAATAAGTTTTCTATCCAAGTTCTTGAATCCGAGATTTAGGAAATAAAAGGAAAGGGCATCAGCGTTCTACCATCCACACTATCACCTGAGCTTCAGTTTCTTGTGAATTAGGGTCCCATTCTTTTTTTTTAGGGCAAGAACCCTAATTTCATTTCCAAAATTTGGATTCAAGAGTTTCTGTGGAAGGCATGCCTAAATATAATACTAAGGAGTCAAGAAAGTTAGTATTTATGGCACACTAGTTAGTTTCCTTGCATGAGTCAACGCTACACTGATTTAAATCTTCGCTTTAATATTTTTACTAGTGCCTGATAGAGAGACAGTTACTTACGTTTTGTATAAACCATTAATATAATTCTCTCTCTCTCTCTCTCTCTCTCTCTCTCTCTCTCTCTCTCTCTCTCTCTCTCTCTCTCTCTCTCTCTTTTATATTACCAAATTTTTCAATGAGTCACCCAAACTTTCTATTCTTCTTAAAATGGCACTTTTGTATTTATTATTTATTATACATAAATGCTAGAGCTACTGTCATTTTCTTTAAACCTTTAATACAAAAGACTTCCCCTTATCTCTCTCTCTCTCTCTCTCTCTCTCTCTCTCTCTCTCTCTCTCTCTCTCTTATTACAAATATTACGGTAACAAGTCTTCACAATTGTTTGATTGTTTGGGTAATGCGCGTACAGTATAAGAGTACTGCCTATTGTATACAAAAGACTGAGAGCTCAGACGGATTATTCTCCTTCTCTGTTACTAAATATATATATATATATATATATATATATATATATATATATATATATATATATATATATATTATATATATATATATATACAGTATATATATATGAGGTGTATGTGTATGGTTTATCAATTATATAACCTGGTTTATATCGCGATGTTTTCTGTTTATCGATCTGAAAGAAAATCTCTTAAAAATTAACGGAAATTTAGACAGACACCCATATCAGCAAATTGATCGCGAGAGATTTTAAAAAGAGAAAGGAAGAGAGAAGAGGAAAAACAAGACAGAAAGAAACCGAAAAATAAAAGCATCAAATTCGTCTCCAATAAAAGTGCCGCACATGGGTTGGCAACAGTGAATTTGCTTGTTGTAAGAGAGAGAGAGAGAGAGAGAGAGAGAGAGAGAGAGAGAGCTTCAAGCACCAGCAGGCGATGTCGGTGTGTAAGATATGCTATGGTTTCCTATTACGCCTATTTCCTATTTTTCGATCTCCATCCTCCCAGTCCTCGTCCAGTGCAGCTCCAACCCCAAACCCGCAATGCTGCAATGCACTGCCGACCCCACTGGGTCCGGCAGAACCCCAGGGAACCCCAGAAAACCCCAGAATACCCCGAAAACGAAGGGGTTTTCGACAGACTGCGTAGTACTTGGGAGTCGCGTTTTATGGGGGTATATGGTAACTGGTCCCGCCGTCCCATACAACCTTGAGAGACAGTAGTAGACAAAGACGCCATTATGGTTACCATGCATGCTTGCGCACCCCCCCACAGCACGAACCCCACAATTCCGCTACCCCCACCACCGGCCAGATATATCGCTTCCTTTACTTCTTTCAACGCTGCGAAACTCGCTTCTTTTTCCCCCTCGAACTTAAGAGTTATGTGATGAACGCGTGTTGGCAAGCATGTCTTTTTGTGAGTCTATAAAACACGAGAGATGAACTTCTTCTTTTCTAAATGAAAATATCGAGGGAAGTTAATTCATCTGCAAGACGCGTCCGTGGTGATAGTGGCAGGACGTTGAATATGATGATCATTGTCCTGGAATGACAAAAATCTCGAAGGAAGTTAACTCAATTCACCTGCAAGACAGGACGATGAATATGATGATCATTGTACTGGAGTGACAAAAATCTCGAGGGAAGTTAACTCAGTTCATCTGCAAGACACGTCCTTGATGATAGTGACAGGATGATGAATATGATGATCATTGTACAAGATAGCTTGAATGACAATAGTGACAGGATGATGAATATGATGATCATTGTACTAGATAGCTAGAATGACAACGACAGGCGTTTAAAACTGAAACCAATCGTAAACTTCCTTGAAGAGTGGCATCCATATTATCACGAATATGATAATGATGAATACTCTGACGGTCTGATCCAGAAACAAGAGGCCGTTCTGGCATAAGGCCTGCTGAATCAACAATAATATGATGATGACTATAACGTTGATGATGATGTTGATGATGGCGGGCCATAGGCGGCGTGCCCTACGACCATAGGGCCTTAGCTTGCTCGCAGGACAAAGAAGGAAGTATGGGCGTCGCTTAGTGGTACGCATGCCTGACGTCTGAATTATGCAACCTCTCTCTCTCTCTCTCTCTCTCTCTCTCTCTCTCTCTCTCTCTCTCTCTCTCTCTCTCTCCTCCTCCTTGCCTACCACCACCACCATCGCCGCCAAACCTTTTCCCCCTTCCCCCAAACACCATCAAAACAGTACCCTTTCCCCCCACCTACCATATACCCCCTTTATTTCTCCTCGATACATACCCCTTTTCCCTTAGATGCATTCCTCTTCTCCCCCTAGATACATTCACCCCTCCCCTGCCTTCACCCCTCCCCTCCCCTCCCCTCCCCTCCCCCATCCATTTCTCGTTGCTTGGAGGGGCAGACAGTAGATCCGAAGATAATAATTGTAGCTATACGGGGAAACGCGCGCCATGGCAACGCAAGGACGCTCGGCGTAAGGTCTTCTTAGGAATCGGAACTGAAGTTACGTGAATACAGGGAGCGAATGGAATGACTGCAATTAATCTTACGCAGAATGAGAGGGAGGAATGTACTCGAGAATGAAAGACCACCATTTCACCTTTTTAAAGGACAATAACCCTCCTGATAGTACAAACGATATATTTAGGTTCTCTCGTAAATGGCATGACAAATCTAAAAGAGCATCGCAGGTACCTAACTGTCTCCTAATTTGCATATTGACTATCAGCTAACAATTCTTTAGATTCCCCATGCTTACGTATGTGGTGGCTTAAAAATAAGTTTTTCTGCAACTTTGGAGAGCATAAATAGATGAAATAAGCAAATCTATTGGAGAGCATAGACGGATAGAATAAACAAATCAATTTTGATACATTACTTCGTGTGAATAAAACTTCGTGTGAATAAAACTGAATTAAATAGTGTATTTTTTCGTTGAATTGCGGAGGCGAATAAAACTGACAAGACAATAATAAAACCATTATAAAAAAAAAAAAAAAAGAGATAGGGCCAATTTACAAAAGATTTTGTTAATGGTGAAATGTTGACCTGTCTGAGATAACTTGACAGGTGTAAAGAATGCTTTACAGGAGTGCTGACTGTCTTTGTATGAGAGAGAGAGAGAGAGAGAGAGAGAGAGAGAGAGAGAGAGAGAGAGAAATTGTTTTATTGGTTAAATCCTTTTAAGCTATTAGGAGCAAATATCCTTGCCTTTTGATTGGGTGAGAGAGAGAGAGAGAGAGAGAGAGAGAGAGAGAGAGAGAGAGAGAGAGAGAGAGAGAGACTAGTGAAGGAATAACAGTTGGCAGGTAGCAACACTGGCTGTTGAGAGAGAGAGAGAGAGAGAGAGAGAGAGAGAGAGAGAGAGAGAGAGAGAGAGAGAGAGAGAGTATCAAGTAGCAACTTGCTTGATTGATTGACCGAGAGAGAAAGAGAAGAGGGGAGAGAAAGTAGTACGTAGCAATGTAGACTGAGAGAGAGAGAGAGAGAGAGAGAGAGAGAGAGAGAGAGAGAGAGAGAAGTAGCAATATCGTTGATTGATTGACAAAGAGAGAAAGAGAAAGAAAGAAGAGAGGGATAGTAGCAGGTAGCGATGTCTACAGAGAAAGAGAGAGAGAGAGAGAGAGCGCATTGTCGATCGGTTGAGAGAGAGAGAGAGAGAGAGAGAGAGAGAGAGAGAGAGAGACAGCAATGTCTATCGGTTGATTGATTGATTGATTGAGAGAGAGCAATGTCCATCAGTTGATTGATTGATTGAGAGAGAGAGAGAGAGAGAGAGAGAGAGAGAGAGAGAGAGAGAGAGTAACAGGTAATGATGTCGATCCTTTGATTGATTGAGAGAGAAAGAGTGTGTATGTGTGTGTTTAAAAGAGAGAGAGAGAGAGAGAGAGAGAGAGAGAGAGAGAGAGAGAGAGAGACGGGGGCCTAAGGAGCGAACCCTAATAGCTATTAGTACTTTACGTTCGGACTTTAAAGCCCTTGTTGCCAGGTTTGGGATGTTCCTACTTTACTCGGCCCCACCCGTCCGGCCGAGAGTGAGAGACCGTGAGAGAGATACGGAGAGAGAGAGAGAGAGAGAGTGAGAGAAAGAGAAAGTGAGAGAGAGCGACAGTAATGGGAAGATGGTTTGAGCTACCGAAAATTCATGTTTTTTATTACAAGCTCACTGGAGAGAGAGAGAGAGAGAGAGAGAGAGAGAGAGAGAGAGAGAGAGAGAGAGAGAGAGAGAGAGTTAATATTTAGAGTAAAGGTTGATTTTTTTTTTTTTACGAAGCCCAGGAAAGAATTTAGTATTCAAATTATTTGCCGAAATTTGGTTTACACTTCTCACCCCCAAACCCACCCTCACACTCCCGTCCCCCCTAAAAAATCAATAGATGCGATCAAAATGGTGCTGCCGTGTAGAGCTTAATTATCTCTGTAGGTGGTTGGGAGGGGGGCTTAAATCCCGAAGAACACGGAAGAAGGAAAGAAATTCCCGATTCTCGAGCTACTTTTGAACGACTGGGTTTGTTTTTAGTTAACAGTCTTGCTCTTTTTTATTTACTAGTGTGGAATTCCGCATATATTACCTGTCGTTTTTTTTCTTTATGCGGAATCTCCAGTGCGGTACTCCGTAATTTCCTCATGCGGAATCTAATACCGCAACTGTCACATGTGGAATGCAGCAAACTTACACTTCGTACGTTCTTCCATGGTTTTAGCACATTTCAATTAGGACGTCGATGACCTTGTAGATTGTGACTCCAATAAGAGGCAAATTCATTTTGGTAAGGAATCGGTAATGTCCAAGATTACATATTTGCGACAGACGACAGATTCATATTTCTTTCCAGGATTAGCGATTATCCTCGAGAACTTAGTCCCTAGGCGTAAATATATTATCCTTGATATCCTTAATCCTCACAGTGTTTCTTCTCGACAACCTGGTCCTTACTGGAATCCTATCCTTCGCAACTTAATCCTTAAGCCTTGGCAACCTTGACAACGTTACGTTTTCCTCTACAACTCGATCCTTATCCTCTGCAACTTGATCCTTAAGGAGTATCCTACAACTTGGTCCTTATTGGTATTGTGCAATCTGGACCTTCATTTCTTTTCCTGTATCTCCGTTCATAGTCTCTTTCTTCCATCTGACTTTCCATCCTCTCCTAACAATTATTTCATAGTGCAACTGCTAGGTCTTCCTCCCGTTACACCTTTCAGACCTTTTTTGCTGTCAAATTCCCTCTCAGCGCTGAATGACCTCACAGGTCCCAGCGCTTGGCCTTTGGCATAAATCGTATATTCCAGTGCCATTTCCTTACAGCGTATCTTGTCCTCGATATACTCGTACCTGATCCTCACAGAGTATCTCATAGGACAACTCGGCCCTTAACGCGTATCCTAGTATCCTATCCTCAGCAACTTGATCCTTACTGTCTATTTCCTCTTCGGCGACTTGGTCCTTACAGAGTATATCATTCTTCATGTCCTGTTCGCTAGATAATGAATGCTTTCCTCTCTACATAGAAATTGATATATTTTTTTATATATTTTTTTTTTTATTCAGTGCAAGGGCTGTCATCATACCTTTGTCCAGTCCGGTACCAAACATAACAATGAGAAGGGTTTGTAGAAATTAGTATGCCTTCGGGCACTCTTCACTTTTTATTCTTACTACGGAGGTTAGCCTAATGCCCTTATATATAATCCGAGCCCAAAAAAATGGTGATGAGAAAAATGTTTATGGACGCACGCTGAAGAGGGAACAGGACGCTCCGAAATTGTATGTGCTTCTTAATATATTTCTTCTCAGATTTGTTCCTGAAGGTGTTGTGGGGGCGGGCGTGCCTTCAGTGCACGTCACGCAGTGCACTGAAGGCATCACTTAAGGTTCTTTGCAGCGTCCCTTGAACCCCTAGCTACAACCCATGTCATTCCTTTTACTGTGCCTCCATTCATATTCTTTCTTCCGTCTTACTTTCCAGCCTCCTCTTCCTTTCCAGCATTCTCTTCTAACAATTGTTTCATAGTGCAACTGCGAGGTTTTCCTCCTTACTCTCAATTTTTCCTCTCAGCGTTGACTGACCTCGTAGGTCCCAGCGCTTGGCCGTCGGCCTAAATTGCATAGTCTATATTCTATCTATCTCCAATTTGTCGTTTTTTCGTTTCAAAGGTCGATACAGATCTGGTATCATCAGACCCTGACGGGGCTTGAACCACGTCATATTTCCAATGCAAAGGCCATTGGAAAGGGCAATCCATGGCCTTTTTCTAGGCCGGGATATATCCTGATTAAAGAAGGGTCAATGAGAGAGAGAGTGTGAATTGAACCCTAGGTCAGTGGTGGTCCTTCGTCTTAAATGAAAGAAGTTTATAAGAATGAAGAAAAACGAAAGTCGGGAAAGAATCCCAGAGCCTGGCAGCAGAGTGACGGAAGCTAAACTTAATGAGAATGCGGATATTTCTCCATACATCAGGTTGGGAAAAATGAAAAAAATAAACAAAGATCAGAAGTAAATTTTCCCACAAACCAGGTTCGATTACACTACAAATGAGAACCTGGAGATTCTCTACAAATCAGGTTCATTTTAAAAACTAAATAAGATAAGAACGGGGAGATTTGTATATTACAGGTTCGATTAAAACTATTTTATATAATGAAATTCTCCACTAATCAGTTTCAGTTCAAAAAAAAAAAAAAAAAAGCAACCTAAGATCAGAATGTGAAGACTCTCAAAATTAGTTACAGGGTGCTCTGGAAGCATAATCTACAAAAACAATAATTCCGGTAAGATGAGACGGGAAGACTAATACTATTTAGGTTCGATTAAAACTAATTATGATGATGAAATTCTCCACTAATCAATTTCAGTTAAAAAAAAAAAAAGCAACTTAAGATCAGAATGTGAAGACTCTCCAAAAATTAGTTACAGGGTGCTCTGGAAGCATAATCTACAAAAACAATAATTCCAGTAAGATGAGACGGGAAGACTAATACTATTTAGGTTCGATTAAAACTAATTATGATGATGAAATTCTCCACTAATCAATTTCAGTTAAAAAAAAAAACGAGATGAGAATGTGGAGTCTCCATAAACTCGTTGCAGGATGCTTCAGGAGCAAGAGCCCGTGCTGGCATAAGGCCACCTCAGTCTACAATAATAACAACAACAACGAGTCCAGTACGTTATAATATTTTCGGACATTCATTATGGCTAATTGTACATTATTAAAATAGATTTCTGCGAAGTGACCTAGGAACACTTTGTTTTAAATTGAAGCTAAAATTCTTATTTCCTTTTTACTTCTTTTTACGCAATGACATTATTATTATTATTATTATTATTATTATTATTATTATTATTATTATTATTATTATTATTATTATTATTATTATTTCTCTCGTCCTTAAGAAGCTCCGATGAGATTCTCCATCGATTATTATTATTATTATTATTATTATTATTATTATTATTATTATTATTATTATTATTATTATTCTTATTCCTGAAGAAGTCTTATTATTTCTCCAACGATTATTATTATTATTATTATTATTATTATTATTATTATTATTATTATTATTATTATTATTATTATTATTATTATTATTATTATTATTATTATTATTATTATTATTATTATTTCTCTCGTCATCAGGAGGCTGCGATAAGATCCTCCCTCGATTATTATTAGTTTATTATCATTATTATAGGAATACTTACTCTCGTGTATTAATTCGTAATGAAGGATTTCGCTTTCCTCATGTTTCTCGATTAATGTGGAGCACATTAACTGGGAAACATTCAATGTGCACTTTAGGACTACTCCCTTTTCTTGTGCTCATTTTTCTCATGTTTCCTATTTAATGTGAAGTTTTTGATCACCTTTTACTTAGTGGAAATTCTCATTGGAGTAGATATTATTATTATTATTATTATTATTATTATTATTATTATTATTATTATTATTATTATTATTATTATTATTATTGGTGAAGAAATCAACTTTGGTGTAAATTTAAATATTTATTAGAAATATATATACAAATGAGAGCTCTGATTTGTATATATATTTCTAATATATATTTATATTTAAGCCATTGTGGGGTTCTTCACTATTTTAGCAACTCTTGCTATTATTATTATTATTATTGTTATTATTGGTGCAGAAATCCGCAATGGCAAAAGTGTAAATATAATATACACTTACACAATTGTGGATTTCTTCACTATTTTAGTGACTCGTGCTACTCTGAGATTATTATTATTATTATTATTATTATTATTATTATTATTATTATTATTATTATTATTATTATTATTATTATACACAAAGTTACATTTCATTTATTTCTCACGATATAAATTTAGTAAGTACCGCCTGTCTTATAAGACAGTCGGTAACTATTACTTTTTTCTATTAAAAAGATCTACTTCAGATATGATTAAAAAGTCCTGTGTACATTTCTTATGAAACCCGGAGTCTGAATTTTTATCTCTTTATTATATTTGTCATTTTGTAATTTCAGTGTTTTTAATATTCAAATTTGTTTAATTTTATAATTTTCTTATATTATCTTTTATATTTTATATTTTCTATTTTACTTCATTTTTATTTTTATTTTTATTATTTTCTCTTTAACTTTGTTACCTTTACTTTTTATATTTGTTACTTTCATTGTTTTGAATTCTAATTTTATTATTTTTATTATTATTTACTTTCACCTTTATTTTTGTTTTTAATTCTTATTTAATTTAATTAAAATTTTTTTTTCATGAATCTTTTCTTTTAGTTTTCCTAATATATTGATGCATTTTACCATTAAAGTCATATAACTTATCTCTTGATTCGTCAATTTTAAAAACATTATCACTATCGATGCTGATTTTTTTGTATGGAATTGCCCATTCTTTTTATTCATACGTTGAAAATAAGCCATATATCTGGAAAGGTAGGGGTTTGCGGCTGAAGTTGATATATGGAGTATAACTGGAATGGAAATAGTTGTGGAGTGAACTAGGTCTGGAGTGTACTGAGTAGAAACGGGAGTTGCGGTGTGTATTAGAAGTAGAAGAGTAGGTGGGAGATTATAAATCATACATCTGGAAAAGGTGGGGGTTTGGAGCTGAAGTTGATATATGGAGTATACTTGGAGTGGAAACAGTTGTGGGGTGAACTAGGTCTGGAGTGTACTATGAGTAGAAACGGGAGTTGTGTTCTGAATTAGGAGGTCTGGAGTGTACTTGGAGTAGAAAAGTAGTTAGGAGAATATGTTATATATCTGGAAAGGGTAGGGGCTGGGGACGGAAGGTATATGTGGTTTATCCAGATAAATGGTTTATGGAGTGTAGTAGGAGTTGCGGAGTGTACAGGAGTGGGAGGCGTTGGGAAAGGATACACCATGACTGTCGACGTCTGCAAAATACGCGTAGATGTATTTCAGAGATCATTTTTCGTTGCTAAATCAATGCAATTCCTGTCTCAGCGTCTGCGACGGTATATCGCTTGGTATTTTCTTATTTTTTCTCTATCTTCCTTATCTTGTATTACTCTCCTTGCGAGAATTTCCTTTCTTTGTACGTGAATTACGCTTCGTCGTATCTTATACATTTTGATCCCTTTTCGCAGGCTGTTCATACCTGGGTTTATGTGATGTCTCTCATTTATCGCAGCGTTCGTAATTACGTTTTTGTCATGGTTCTCATTTGATGGGATTTTTAGGACTACGATTTTTCGTCTCTTTGGAGAAATTGCCCGATCTCATTATTATTATTATTATTATTATTATTATTATTATTATTATTATTATTATTATTATTATTATTATTATTATTATAGATGCTGCTGCTGTGGGTAAAACGTGGCTTGGGACAAACTTAGCTTAAGGGTGCGAGTGCCGAAATTTTATCTTTTTCAATATGGGCATTCCTCGTATGTACTGTAGAAGCTTGCTTGGGAAATCGATACCCCTTCTGGCTTATTATAGTTAATATTTAGTCCTTGAGCAGCTTAAACATTGTGAATCCCCTTGGATTAAAAAAAAAAAAAATCGTAAGAAGGAACATGCAAGTGATTCTTTAAGATATACAGGAAGGAACCCCAGTTTTTTAATCATTGCTTATCAGTTTTATAGGGTAACTTTTGTTTAAGATGTGACTATTAGCCAGTATCCTGTCGAACTGGAATTTGATTTTCTAATAATAATTCAGTTTTTTATCTTTTAATTCTAATACATAGTTCCGAATGATGTTAATGTAGATGAATTTTTCTCAAAAATTAACTATCGCCATTTCTGAATTTTGAAATATTGCCATTTTGAGACTTCTGTTTTAAAACATTTTCATATCCACACAAGTTATGGTAAAATATTACAGAACACAAATTCAAATAAGGTGTAACATTTTACAAAACCCAAATCCAAATAAGGTGTAACATTTTACAAAACCCAAATTCAAATAAGGTGTAACATTTTACAAAACCCAAATTCAAGTAAGACGTAAAATTTTACAAAACGCATATTCATATAAGAAGTAAAATTTTACAAAACGCAAATTTAAGTAAGACGTAAAATTTTACAAAACGCAAATTTAAGTAAGACGTAAGATTTTACAAAACGCACTTTCATATAAGACGAAAGATATTACAAAACACACAAAAAAGGAATATTTTACGAAAGGACAATTCAGATAATACTTAAAATTTTACAAAAGGGAAATTCAGTTAAAACGTAAAAATTTACAAGACGCAAATCCAATTAAGATGTAAAATTTTGCAAGACGCAATTTCAATTAAGACGTAAAATTTAACAAAACGCAGATGAAAAAAAAAAAAACGTAAAATTTTACAAGACACAAATCCAAATAAGAAATAAAATGGTACAAGACGCAGATTCAAATAAGACGTAAAAATTTACAAGACGCAAATTCAAATAAGACGCGAAATTTTACAAGACGCAAATTCAGTTAAGATGTAAAATTTAACAAAACGCAAATTCGATTAAGACGTAAAATTTTACAAGACGCAAATTCGTTCAAGATGTAAAATTTAACAAATCGCAAATTCAAATAAGACTTTGCTTCCCAAGTAAAATTTAACAAAACGCAAATTCAAATAAGACTTTACTTCCCTAGCAAACATGTTAATTTGATAAGCCTTTCTTTGATTTACACATTAAGCAGGAAGTTTTAAAATACTATAGCAAGTTGGGGGAGCATTACCTCTCTCTCTCTCTCTCTCTCTCTCTCTCTCTCTCTCTCTCTCTCTCTCTCTCTCTCTCTCTCTCCGTTTAAAATATAGAATGAATAAATATGAAAAAGGTCCTGGAAAAGTACATAGGATATATGTCGCATCAGTGTGGAGACAACTTCCTTTTCATAGATAGCTTTCATCATGTGGTCAATAAAGCAATGCTTGCTGGTTTAACAACAGAATAATAATAATAATAATAATAATAGACCAGGTCTATATACATAATAGTAATCCCCATGAGAGAGTAGTGCCTTCAGTGCGCCTCAAGAGGTGCGCACTATGTTAGGTTCTTTGCAGCGTGCCTTCGGCCCCTTCCTGCAACCCCTTCCGTTCCTTTTACTGTACCTCCGTCCATATTCTCTTTCTTCCACCTTACATTCCACCCTCTCCTAACAATTGTTTCACAGTGCAACTGCCGGGGATTCCTCCTGTTCCTTTTAGAAACTCGTTTACTCTCAATTTCCCTTTCAGCACCGAATGACGACATAGGTCCCAGCGCTTGGCCATATAATTCCTGTATAATAGTAATTTTAAATGCACACCTACATACAATCAATAGTCAAGTTCGTGAATAATAATAATAATAATAATAATAATAATAATAATAATAATAATAATAGAGAGAATAATGTCGTTAAAACAAAAACAGCAATAGCACCTGGGTAAAAAGTAATAACTCTACGGATGCACCTACTAATACATACAAACAAGCGAGCAAGCAAATGACAGGCGAGGCGAACAACAAATAAAAGGATTCGCCCGCAGACGAAACTTTGGAGGACGGAAAGAAAAAGGGGCGGGGGCGGGCGAGTTTTTCCGATGTATTACCACATCATAAAACAGAATATTAAGTTTTTTATTTATTTTTATTAGAAAAAGATCCCAACTTATATACCAGAATATATTATCACAGCGTAGGGGTGGAGGGTGAGGGGGGGGGATCTTAGGTTATCATTGGCTTTACGAAATATAAGCAGGATTTATCTGCTGTAATGTACACAGCAATCCGCAATCCCGCCGTTTCTGAAATCCGTTGTAACGCAACACTGACATGAACATGTCCAGGGAGGGTAGAATTATCCGTAAAGTCGAAACGGTAACTTATTGTTAAGTGTCGCTGATTAGAAGAAAACAGAGGATTGCTTTCCTGCAAGCACTGGGCCAAGAGCAGAAATTCGGGCCAGATTTTACGACGGCGTTTCGGGAATAAATTCCGGCGAATCGTTGGTTCTTAAATCTCACGAGAGGTGGCGACGGTGGTGGCGGTGGCGGGTTGGTTTAGATTCCACCGGACTTGTCCCGAAATAGGGTCCTTGCCCTAAGGTGTGAGAGGGAATAGGAGGCCCTGTATGGACCTCTGGCCTCTGAAATACCTACGGAACCAGCAGAAGGGAATTCCACGCATGAAACGCTGCTCTGCGCAAAGAGTGTTACGCGCCCTTCTTGGTCAGAGGAGGACTGAGGGAAAGGGCTTTATTTTTCATGTTTCATTCAGAGAAAAGAAGAGTTAATTGTGAAGTAGGCAAACAGTTAAGTATGCTTGGGGAAAACAACCGGATTATTCCCATCTCTCTCTCTCTCTCTCTCTCTCTCTCTCTCTCTCTCTCTCTCTCTCTCTCTCTCTCTCTCTCTCTCTCTAATGGGGTCTATTCCCTCTTCGGAAATCTCTAAACACCTGCATTATTTGAGGTGACGCAAGAGATTGACCTAAGGCTCGGGTCGCGGTTGGGTTGTGGTTGGGGGTAAAAAATGAATGATATCAAGGAAAGGGTGGGAAAAACAGGGGGTGAACTTGTTCAGGAGCTTTTTACTGGGGAGAGGGACGTAGAAACATCTTCCCCAGATGTATATTAGTGAAGTGGGGTAATATTAGAATGTGCTTGGAGTTTGTGTAATTTATAATGAAGGATCTGTGCATATTAGTATATTACCTTGAGGTACATTAAAGAGGGGAAAGAATGAGATATTATTTTAGGAGTTCATTTAAAGTATATTAAATTGAGGGAGATGTGAGTGCATGACGTGAGTTTTTAAAAACGTTTTTGTGATAGGAATATGAAAATAGGGTGTGAATTTATTTAAAGGATATAAGTATATTAAAGAAAATGATAAGTAGGAAAATATTGTGATGACTTTTAACACATGCTTTGAAGAGAGCTCTTGTAAGTTCATGTTGTGAGTTTATTGGAGTGTAAGATAGCAAGAAGATTAAAAAGGATAAAACGATATATATATATATATATATATATATATATATATATATATATATATATATATATATATATATATATATATATATAAAAAGTTAAGTATATCTTAGTTTTACCAGACCACTATATATATATATATATATATATATATATATATATATATATATATATATATATATATATATATATATATATATGTATATATATATATTATATATATTTATATATACGTACTTACATACATACATACATACATATATCCTTTTAAATCATCTTGCTATCTTACACTCCGATAAACTCACAGCATGATCTTGCATGAGTTCTCTTCAAAATATAAAGTAAAAGTCCTCACAAAATGTTCTCATTACCATCTCTCCTTTAAATACTTTAAATAAACTTACAGTATGTTCTTACTTAAAATTGCCTTTAATATACTGATATGCTAATATGTATGTCTATATATATAAATTATATATATATATATATATATATATATATATATATATATATATATATATATATATATACATACATACATACAAAACATATATATACAGTATATATGTGTGTGTGTGCATGGGATTTAGTTAAAGAATATTGTTGTTACCATATTCAAAACATAGTTTAGGAAGAGTGATATGAGATCACTCATAAGTTAATTAAAAGCATATCATGGACAGGGAGTTGTGAGAGCATGTTCTGACAGTTTTAGCGGAGGAGGCTAGACTGTCAGACTTTTTTTGGGGCAGTAACCCTAAACGCCGCCGTGACCTTTGACCTACAGTATGTCCGCTATGGCTTCTCATGTCTCAATCTGCGCTGGGACTCCCATCATGCACCATTTTCCCCAGAGGCTAAACTGACAAGTTTTCTCATTAGTTTTTTTTTTTTTTTATTTACACGAAAGGTCCAGAGATTTACATCTCGGATGATCCGAAAGCTGTGAAATACTGGTCTTAGTGATTATTTTTTTGGGGCATTCTAGTTTTCAGCCATTTTTCCAGTTGTTTGTCTTATGAAATGATTTATTTGTTGCGCTACAGTATTATTATTATTATTATTACTATTATTATTATTATTATTATTATTATTATTATTATTATTATTATTATTATTAGTTATTAGTAGTAGTAGTAGTAGTAGTAGTAGTAGTAGTTATCACTGTGGGAACGGTGATAACGATAATAAAGAAAATGAAATTTTAATCAAAGCTGTCCTTTCCAGGCATCATTTCGTAGAAACCATGAGATAGGAGTAATAGAGAAAACAACAAATATACAAATAAATAAAATCTTAAGAAGAAAGCTTATTGTTTCTTCTCTTACTTCAATTACCTTATTTTTTCTTACTATTTTTCTTCCATCGACTTTGGTCTGTCATTATCTTATAGACTTTTACTTCATTTATTTCTGTATTTAAAGTTTTTCTCATTCTTCCATTTTCCCGGAATCTTTTATTACATTGTTTCACGTTTCCTTATTAATATATTCCACTTCTCCATGTTTCCTAATATATATATATATATATATATATATATATATATATATATATATATATATATATATATATATATATATATATATATATATATATCATCATATATATGTCCCATTATTCCCAGTTTCCATAACATTCTATTCCCAGTTTCCATAACATTCTACCCCGTCTTCTGTGTTCCCTAATATTTTATTGCGCTTATTTATGTCGCACTCTCTTGTGTTACATTTCATTTTAGTCTTCGTCATCATCTTAATATTTGCAATTTTATTATAGATGCATTTCTTCTACATAGCATTTTCACTCTGTTATGCTCTGCATATTCATTTTTGTTCCTTTTTTTATTTTCTGCATTTCGTTTTTGCAATGTTAAATATTTTTCGGTTGTTATTATCAGAATAAAACGTTATAACCTCTCTTTTATTATTTTGTTTTATATGTACTTTATTCTATTATCATTTTCGCTATTCGTATTTTTCACTTTTTTGTAATTTTTAAGATTTTTCTCTTTCAATTTGTTTTTATCTTTATATCTCTCGTCATATATTCTTTTTCTTTTACTTTCTTTTAAATTTGATTTTCTTAATTCTACTTCCTTTTCTTTCTTTCTTTCATTCCTTTTTTCTTGTTGCTTTCCATTTTTTTTACAGTTCTAATTCTATTTCTACTTTCTTTTAGATTATTTTTACTGCATACAACATTTTTATTTCTTTTTCATACGCTCTATTCTCCCATTCTGTATTTTAGAATCTGGAATTTATTATCCTCTTTTGGTTTTATTTTTTCTATTTACATCCTCATTTCCCGTTTTCTTTCTTTTCTCTCTGTCTTTTACTTATTTTTTTATTCCTTCGTAATTTTCAATGCGGTTCAGTCGTCTATTTTCCATTTTTTATTTTATATGGAGGCCGACGGGAGAAGCAAAAACTTTCTTAACACTGAAGGCTGCGACATATCTATTACATCATAGTGGGCGAGTGCTGTAAGACTAGTGGAACACAGGGGAGGGCGAGAATTCCGAAAGTCGTTAGCAGAACCAACGGAGGAAATATATGTAGCAGGAAAAATATAATCATCAGTTGTGTGTTCTTGCCATAAAATGGAAAGGGATAGTAAGTAAATAATCGATTTTAAATGAAAGAGTATGAAATTTATAAAATTAAAAAGGATAAGTTTATAAGCAATTTTAGGTGGAAGATTATAAAAGAACTTACGGCGTCTTTTAATCTAAAGACTCAAATGAACTGGAATAACTGAAAAAGTAATTATTTCAGCCGTTCGTATTGAGTCAGTGAATATAACGTATTATGTAGAAAACAGTTTTCAGCCAAATATACGAAGTCAGGTGGATTCGGAGAAATTGACCGTTAAACAACTCTATTTTAGATCATTTTCATTGCACTTCGGAGAGAGAGATTCTTGACGAAAAAGCTTTTCTTATGCGAAAACGAAATGCAGAAAATTATATTAAAAAAAGAGGAACAAAAATGAATATGCAAACAGAGCACAATAGAGTGAAAGTGCTTTGTAGAAAGTTGAACCTTTAAGAAAACTATAAAAATTAAGGTGACGAGTAAGAAAAAAAATCAATTTAACATTAGGGAATCAGATATAAAGAAACAAAATAAAACGGCAGGGGGCATGGAAGAAGGGAGTAGAATATTAAAGTCAACAGGGAATAAAGAGATATATATTAGGGAGACGTGAAGAACTGGAATATAATGAAAGACGAAACGTGAAACAACGTAATAAAATATTTACCTGGAGTTGTGCTGTACAGCTTTCTTTATATTTTGGACAAAACAGGTATCATATTATGCCCTTGGCCGCGCAGATACCTTATATGTTCACCAGTGTCAGTTGAAAATGCGCCAGTTGCACGAACAGTTACAAATAAGGAATGGCTTTATGAATGAAAAGGTCTTTCATTTAATCTCTCTGTGCGATTGGATTTACGAGGCATTATTATTATTATTATTATTATTATTATTATTATTATTATTATTATTATTATTATTATTATTATTATTACTGTAATAATAATTCTAGTAATAATAATAATAATAATTATTATTATTATTATTATTATTATTATTATTATTATTATTATTATTATTATTACTATAAATAATGCTAGTAATAATAATAATAATAATAATAATTAATAATATTATTATTATTATTATTATTATTATTATTATTATTATTATTATTATTATTATTATTATTATTATTATTATTATTATTATTATTATTATTATTCAGAAGATGAACCCTGTTCATAAGGAACAAACCCGCCACAGGGGCCACTGACTTGAAATTTCAAGTTTGAAAAGAATATGATGTTCATTCGAAAGAATTAACAGTAGGCAACGGGAAATACAGAAATAGGAGATCAGTTATTAGAAAACAGATAATTAACAGATAAACAGAGAAATAAATAAAAAACTAGAAATTTAACTTGATATGAAAAAACCAAAGCATGAGACGGGTAACGTTTTTTATTGTCACTGAAAGTTTTAGGATACCACATGAAATTCTATTTCTATAAAGTGAAACTGCAAGCAGTGCTTTCATGTAAGTTCCCGGACTTCCTGAATCTCAGTCACTCAGGACCTATATAATCTTCGTATGCTTAATCTTGCAGTAGAGCCTAGATACAAAACCTCTCACGTACACTGAAGTTGAAAGCCCTTACTGAAGCGATTCAATCGGCTATCAACAATTTCAAAATCAGCTTAATTTGGTTTTGTTTGATGATGTGTCAACAAAACGGATATCTGAGAGATTTGACCGCTAATCGGCCAACAGTCGTATGTGCGGCTTCATATGCGAAAATCCTGCGTCACCGACAATCACCTTAATTGATGCCGCATTTACAGTAATTGGAAGAAGGGGTTTACAGCATTCCTGAAAGCTGTGGTACACTTTATGTACTAGTTTAAAACGCCTTCTACCGTTGAGCGAGTGTTTCGGATTGACATTGCTTTAATGTGCGTGCATATTATTGATTACACATGAACATACGCATATACATGACTATACGCACACATTATATATATATAAATTATATATATATAAATAAATATATATATATATATATATATATATATATATATATATATATATATATATATATATATATATATATATATATATATATATATATATATATATATATATATATATATATATATTTATATATATATATATATATATATATATATTAATGTACTGTATGTACAATTTTTCTTTTGAATAATTTTTTATGTTTTCCTACAAAAAAATTTTCAAATTATGCAAAATGTTTTCCCATTCTATGTGTCATAGTATAGTTTTTGGTTCAGGTAGCTTTTGTTATTACATAAACGTAGTGGAATTAGGTTTAAGTTCGTCATAGAGTGATAGCATAGTTTTTATGAAGTTTTGAGTGTGAAATGGAATGATTCTGTTGAAGTTTAAGAAAGGGTCAAAACATGACCTTTAAAAATTAGCTTTGGGTCACGACAGGATTTTGGGCGGTAAAGCACGGGTCATCTCCTGATTTTGGGCCGTTCTAAGTCAAGGTCACGGGGATATTTTGGAAAAGTTTACAGTAGTACGTAGCAAGCTGTTAGAATAGAAGAAGGAATCCTTCCTTGACGCTATCAAAATCAAATTTGCATCATAGCATGATTTGGATGAATTTTGATGAAATTGGAGGTGAAATTTTGATGAAATTGGAGGTAAATTTTGATGAAATTTGGTGAAATTTTGATGAAATTGGAGGTGAAATATTGACGAAATTTGATGAAATTGTAGGTGAAATTTTGACGAAATTTGATGAAATTGGAGTTGAAATGATGAAATTTGATGAAATTGAAGGTGAAATTTTGATGAAATTGGAGTGAAATTTTGATGAAATTGGAGTGAAATTTTGATGAAATTGGAGTGAAATTTTGATGAAATTTGATGAAGTGGGGTGAAATTTTGCTGAAATTGGAGGTGAAATTTTGACGAAATTTGATGAAATTTGAGGTGAATCAGAAGACGAATTTGATGAAGTTAGCGTTGATCATTAGCATCATTTATCAGGCGTTGCTCTGGGCCCTGACTTCATTTCCTGTTAAGCTGAATTCTGTAAATATAAACTGGATATAGGTGAACCAATCACTTCAATCTGATCTCGATAAATTACCGGCCCGGGGATGGGGTTCGGGTATAGTCTACCCTCCTTGGGCATCGTTGTCGGGTATTGTGGGATCAAGGGGTGATGGGAGAGTTACTAAGAACGAGGAGTTCTTTAGTCTTAAGGAAACCATCCATAGCTTATAATCGGATTCTGACAAACGACCAGGGAAACTGTTTTAATTCCTCATAGATGCCGTGTTGTGGTTACGGATCATTTGACCCAGGGTCACCCTTTGACCCCTCGGGACGTGAGACGCCTGCGGTACAGTTTGGCATTAAATCTTTGCTGATCGAACAAAAAGGGTCCCGCAGCCTTCGGTTCGATTTCGTCGTCCTAATGGGGGTGTTTTGTCTTGTCAAGGGCTTAGAGAGAGTTCATCGCGCTTCCATTGCTCTCTCTCTCTCTCTCTCTCTCTCTCTCTCTCTCTCTCTCTCTCTCTCTCTCTCTCTCTCTCTCTCTCTGTGACAATTTCATATATTTGGATGTTTATTAGATTATCGATGCATGTGAGTTTAACTGTCTTTATTTTCTGTCTATGGACCTTTCGGTTTCTTTTCTTCCCAGTCAAAATATTTATACATGTACATAAACACAACACACACACACACACACACATATATATATATATATATATATATATATATATATATATATATATATATATATATATATATATATATATATATATATATATATATATATATATATATATATATATATATATGTATGTATATATATATATATATATATATATATATATATATATATATATATATATATATATATATATATATATATATATATATATATATATATATATATATTTCGTATATGAAGAGTAACTTTTTTAGTGTCCACAAATATTGATCCACAAATGCCGCTTAATATCTGATTGACAATACACTGGGACTAACTTACACCCTAGGGTAATTACAATTGTTAATTGGTTCTGCAGCCGCCAGTGTTGATATCCTGGTGGTCAATCACTGTTCATGGTCGTTTCTTAACCTGAACATGGTTCGAATCCTATAACTTCTATCAAATCCTATAACTTTTATAGAATTCTATAACTTCTATAGAACCCTAAACCTTCTACAGAATCCTATAACTACCATAGAAACATGAATTCTCTTTCCTTTCGTCTGTACACTTTTGCTACTTTCTTTTCTCACCTATTGTTCGGTCTTCTCTCATCCTGCCTCATCCGTTATATTTGGTTCTCAATAACAATAAGATTCTACATATTGTGTTTTTCCACCATCCAGTGTATAACACATACACGCTCATTTACACACGCAGACACACACACACACACACACACATATATATATATATATATATAATATATATATATATATATATATATATATATATATATATATATATATATATATATATATATATATATATATATATATATACATGTATATTGTACATATACACACAAACACACACACACACACATATATATGTATGTATATACATAAAATCTATTATCATATTCAACGGAAAAGGAAATACAAAGGCAAGAAAACAATCGCCTACTTCCTCTACTTCCTTCCATTTCCACTGAGATCCTCGAATCTTTGTCACTTCCAGCAAATTTACCTATTTTACTCTAATATATATATATATATATATATATATATATATATATATATATATATATATATATATATATATATATATATATCTATAAAGTGAAGATATTTCCATTATTTTCTACACACACACTCTGAAACCACTTCGCAATTTTTCTGTCTCAAGTGTCTCTGCGTTCTGTATTTGTTTTGGCCGTAAGACAAAATAAAGTATATTATTATCATTAGTATTATTTTTATATTTTATTTCAAGGACTTTCTGACTCTAAAACCGTGTGCGATCCTCTGCATTTCGTTGCAGTTTCACCTGCCTCGTTTCCTTCTCCATCGAGTGATTGTTATGTCCATCTTCACAATCACTGCAGCTTTTTAAAAAGGACCCAGAGGAATTCGACCTCCATCCTCCCTCCCTCTTCCCCTCTCTCTCCTCTCTCCCTCCCCACCTCTCTCTCTGTCTCTCTCTCTCTTTCTCCCTCTTCACGCTCCAACGATTATGTCTTTTCATGCTTCCGCAAGAAGTCTTTTCTTTGATTTTTTTTTTTCCTTCCCATTTTAATGGGTGTCGAGGATGAATTGGTTGGATGGGGGCTCTTCTGTTGGCCTCCATCTTCTCTCCTCCTCCTCCTCCTCCTCCTATCTCATCTCCCCTCTCCTCCCCCTCCGCGTTCCTTCCTTCCTCCTCCTCTCCCCCTAAAATGTCTTCGGAACTTGAAATGTACAGGAGTCAAGATGGGAAAATCAGAGAGCGATGACTCCCAGTGACGTCATCTATTTCACATTTTTTCGTTTTTTTGTGTGTCATTTTACGTATCTTTGGGCCGCATTTGGACATGGGATGTTTTGTAGTATATTTTTTAGTTTGTATTTTATTTTTGCATTGTAATATATCAACATCAGTGACTTTTATTTGACAATCTATTTATAAGTGTAAAAACTTTGCATTGTGCGGTTTGTCTGTCTACCTGACAAGTCTTTAACTCCAAAAGAAAGAGAGAGAGAGAGAGAGAGAGAGAGAGAGAGAGAGAGAGAGAACTTATTCTGATTATTATTTTGATAAATTATCAAAACACCATCAACAGAAGTGGCATTAGGAATAAAGAACAGAGGTATGTCCTATTTTAAATTATGTTTCTTTCATGAAATTACTCCGCCTCTCTCTCTCTCTCTCTCTCTCTCTCTCTCTCTCTCTCTCTCTCTCTCTCTCTCTCTATATATATATATATATATATATATATATATATATATTATATATATAATATATATATATGTATATATACAGTATATATATGTGTACCATTTGTTTTAATTTTCCCATTTTAGCTGTAGCATGTATTATAACTTGCAATCATATTCCTAATAAGCAGCCCAAAATCACCAATTGTATCGCCTCAAGAAAAGACCATAGAGTAATATTAATATACATTACCAGGATTAAAGTGATAGAGTTAGCGAAGACATTACGTACAATGTTAAGTGAGCTATTTATTGGTTGAAAATACTAAGTAAATACGGTGTTTCATGTTGTGAAATAATTTTTTTTTTTGAGGGAGTTATGGATACAAAATCGCAGGTGTTATGATCTAAGAATAGAACTATTTATTAAAGGTAATATTTATCTTTAATAAACAGTTTCATTCGTATAAAATCAGTGTTTTAATATTTGACATTCTTATCCTGAATATAGATTTACAAAAGCATTTTTCACATTACAAACATCCCCTGAGATTTCGCTTTCCATTCGTCATAGTTTACATTTTTAGTTTTCTGTAAAAGAAAACTATTGTGCGGCTTTGTCTGTCCGTCCGCACTTATTCTGTCCTCCCTCAGAACTTAAAAACTACTGAGGCTATGTTGATCATCCATCCTCCAATCATCGTACATACCAAATTACAGTGATCTAGCCTCAGTAGTTTTTATTTTATTTAAGGTTAAAGTTAGCCACAATCGTACTAATGGCACCGCTATAGGGATCAACAGCACAGGCCACCACCCTATCTAGGCTGAGTTTCATGGGCCACGGCTAAGAGTTTTATGGGCAGTCGCTGAAAGTTTCATTCTGCATTACATGCTGTACAGAAAACCCGATTGCGCCGAAGAAACTTCGGCGCATTTTTTACTTGTTTTCTTTCACCTTTACTAAACAATTTTATTCTTATAACTTTAGTGTTTTAATATTTAATAATCTTGCCATGAATATAAATTTGTAAAAAGTTTTTTTTATTTTACATTACAAACATCCTGTGAGATTTCGCCTTCCATTCGTCAGAACTTTTCATTTTTCCTTTTCTAAATATTAGCTCGTCCATTCATCGACTTGATTTATTATGCAGATGAAGCCTCCCTGACACCGATAGACTTTCCGACATTCGCCGTCAATAGTAGAGTTCCAGCCAAATGTATTTAACAGGACAAAGTGACTTATGCAGTTCGCAGATTAAATAGAAACTCGATTCCGTCCCAATCTTCGACCTTCTCGCGTCGAGGCCTTCACCTTGAGAGAGAGAGAGAGAGAGAGAGAGAGAGAGAGAGAGAGAGAGAGAGAGAGAATGTTTGTCATGAGAGTGAGATTCAATCAAAACGTATATGATAATTATGAGAGAGAGAGAGAGAGAGAGAGAGAGAGAGAGAGAGAGAGAGAGAGAGAGAGAGAGAGTCTGCCATGAGAATGAGATTCAGTCAAAATGTATATGATATGAGAGAGAGAGAGAGAGAGAGAGAGAGAGAGAGAGAGAGAGAGAGAGAGAGAGAGATAGATTCAGTCAAAATATACATGAGATGAGAGAGAGAGATAGAGAGAGAGATTTTGTCATGAGAAGGAGGTTCAATCAAAATGTATATGATATAAGAGAAGAGAGAGAGAGAGAGAGAGAGAGAGAGAGAGAGAGAGAGAGAGAGAGAGAGAGAGAGAGAGAGAGAATGACCGTTTTATGAAGAAACCACTCAATAATGTCTTCGGTCCATTGACGAATAGAAATTTTTCAGTTTCTCTCGAAAGCTACATCAATAATATTTTCGTGCGAGCGAGACTGCTGTCCCTTTTCTCAATTAATTTTTGCTTTGTACGTTTACGATGGTATAGTTTAAGATATTCATGACTGTTGTATCGTGAATGTATCTGTCAGTTTATGTACACGGGCATGGGCGTGCTTTTAAGTACACAGAAGTAGATAAGTATATTTATGTTTTCATATTCATACGGACATATATTGTGTACCTCTTTAGAAATATATCGTACAGTCTATGATAAACATATATATATATATATATATATATATATATATATATATATATATATATATATATATATATATATATATATATATATATATATATATTTATATATATATATGTATATATATTTAAATATATATATATATATATATATATATATATATATATATATATATATATATATATATATATATATATATATATGTGTGTGTGTTTGTGTAACATAATTAAACAGATTTCAACTCCTGTTCCATTGACTGAAAGATTGCTTTTTTTTGGCGTTCTGTTCTCTTTACCATTGATTTTCTTGTATGACCAGTATAGAATGGTTACATGACCTATTTTATATACAAATCCTTTAGTATTGTTAGGAAACTTCTTCAAATATGGTATATCCATTGCATAATATTTTTTTTTAAGTTTCACATTACTTCTAAATTTCTAGGTAAGTGAGGGGGTTTATTTAAAAGCCTTAAAATATAGTAAGACAAGTAAGTTTGCTTTTAATATGGTTCTTTGTTGTTATTACCATTAAAACTTTATTTTTCAGCTGCTTTAAGCACATTGTCTAATACAATACGAGGATATTTTAAATCTTGGCGTCTATTCGTAATTTCATCTGTTTACCATCAATTTATCAGGGACGCATACCTTTACTCTCTTGATAACGTGAATGAGGAAACCAATCTCTTTACTTCGTTACCGTGGCCGAAATTAAAATCTTAGCTTTTCTGTATAAAGAAAATCTAAAACCATTATTACCTCCGTGTATTAGGAAATCCAAAATGGGTAAGCTGCAGTCTTTTTCCTTTTTATTTTTGAACTGTCGATGCCATCATTCAACTGACTTACCAAAGACAGTATTTGCCTTTTTGGTAGTTATGTCCAAATAATGCATATTGTCGTCAACATGCATAAATTGTACCACAATGCGTGGAGTAAGTTTGCCTTAATATTATGCTTTCAACAAATTCCATGGACAGATTGCTGAAAACCTGAGACAGGGGATTTTCCATGACCATGATAAACTTTTGAGAATAATATTTTCCCCCCTGAATTCAAATTGGCAATTTCTTTACAGATAATTCAGTTCCACAAATATCCTTCTTGAGAATGATGTATCCAGCTACATTCTTCTTTATATTAGCATCAGAAATGGCGGCAAACATTCGATTAAAAATATGAACTGCTGGAAGCAGCCCCAACAAAACAAATAATTGGTCAAGGGAAAATATTTGATCTGAGTTTTTACTGTTGCATACATAAATTATACGGTTACATAAAATTTTTTTAAAATAAATGTCATTTCCCTTTAGTAGTTTTTAAAATGTTTTCTTTTGTATTTACCTTGTCTGTGAAATTATTTATTTAGGCCTTTTTAGTTGTCTGTAAAAGAAAACTATTGAGATGAGTATTTGTCTGTCCGTCCGCACTTTTCCTATCCGCCCTCAGATTTTACAAACTACTGAGGCTAGAGGGCTGCAAATTGGTATGTTGATCATCCACCCTCCAGTCATCAAACATAGCAAAATGCAGCCCTCTAGCCTCTAGTATTTATTTTATTTACAGTTAAAGATAGCCATAATCGTACTTCTGGCACTGCTATAGGCACCAACAACACAGGCTGAGTTTCATGGGCCATGGCTAAGAATTTCATGGGCCGTGGCTGAGCTTCATGGACCGCGGCTAAGAGTTTAATGGGCCATGGTTGAAAGTTTCACACAGCATTATACGGTGTACATAAAACTCAATTGTGCCGAAGAAATATCGGCTTATTTTTTACTTACTTGTGTTCATCACTTAAAAGAATATAATTTTCTCCACATAATCACGTTTATTTATGATTTACCAATGCACCAGCTTCCTGAACTTACGCTATGAGTGTGACCCAGTTGTCACGATACCAGATAACTCAAAATCATTCATTCGTTCATTGCTCTCTTACATTTCAATTTATAGTTCACGTAAATCTTTGGGGGCAATTTTGAGTCTATGGTTTTTCATATTTGTATAAGTAATTCCCTTGACTGTATTTATAGCTTCACTGGAAATGTGACTCAACTTCTCCAAATTACTAGGTCTTTTAAATAAGGGTACATCTACACTGCAGTAAAACGTGTCACAAACATATTGGAAACTTATTGCACACACATCAATCACAAACAAGTTGAGTACAAGTCGACGGCATATTGGTAGTACTAACCAGTGCTTCGTAACCTCAGTATGCCAAAGATTCTTTGTTCACTTATGGTCACTGACTTGTTTTCAACCTGTTGGTGACATGCAAGTCCATATATAACAGGTCGGCTAGTGCAAGATCCATATATAACAAGCCGGCTAGTGCAAGGTCCATATATAACAAGTCAGCTAGCGCAAGGTCCATGTATAACAAGTCAGCTAGAGCGAGGTCCATATATAATAAGTTGGCTAGTGCAAGGTCCATATATAACAAGTCGGCTAGCTCAAGGTCCATACATAATAGGTCGGCTAGCGCAAGGTCCATATATAACAGGTCAGCTAGTGCAAAGTCCATACATAACAAATTGGCTCCACGATAACAAATCGCAAAGTCCGCGCAATGTAAACAAATCGGCCAGCTACATATGACAAATTGGCCAGTGCAAGGTCAGTGCAAGGTCCACATATAATAAATCGGCCAGCGCAAGGTCCATATATAACAAATCGGCCAGCGCAAGGTCCATGTATAACAAATCGGCTAGCGACAAGATCCATATATAACAAATCAGCTAGCACAAGCATATATAACAAATCTGCTAGCCAAGGTCCATATAGAACAAGTCAGCTAGCACAAGCATATATAACAAATCTGCTAGCCAAGGTCCATATAGAACAAGTCGGCTAGCGAGCGCAAGGTCCATATATAACAAGTTGGCTAGTGCAAAGTCTATATATAACAAGTTGGCTTGCGCAAAGTCCATCTATAACAAGTCAGCTAGCGCAATTGCCAAGCGCACAGATTAACCTGTCAGAGGTCACAGTCACTGACGTCACACGAGCCGATGGTCCTTCTGAAGGCTACTAGCCTATACCCATCAAATTTAGACTGTTCAGCCTCAGCATTCAGTTGTCCCTGTGGTGGGTTTCTCAAAAGACCTCACATAATGAACGTGAACCGACTCAGGAAATTTGCATGACTAGTCTTTTATTTAAAGATATGGACTTCGACCTTGGAAAAGAAATGAGTGTCGATGACATGTTGAACTGTAATGTGGAAGCATTCTTAGCCACAAATTTCATCTCAGCAAAGATGTTTGGAAGACATGTTGGCGACACAATAATGATTAACTTCGGTTGTCCCAGGGCTTCTTGGAATCGGCAATTTCATTTTATGATCGAGTGTTTTTTCAGTCATGCGTTATACTCGTTTGTAGTGTCTCCGTAACATATGTCAATTCAATTTCTACCACTATGCATCAGTCTTCTTGAAGATGTCTTCATGAAATAACGCGAAATCGATCAGGATTTATACCAGGTTCTTTTTTTTTTTTTTTGGTATTTTTACATCTTAACATCACGTGTTACCTGTAAGTTCAAACGCTCGCGCGCGCGCACACACACACACACACACACACACACACACACACATATATATACATACATACATATACATATACAGACGTATATATTAAAATCAACAAAATACACATCTTATCCTAAATTTGCAACAATTTAATGACTAATGAGCTCAATAAAATAGGAAAGTGAGGCAGTTCAAAGTCGTGAATCAAAATCTCTTCGTCTCAGTTTCACACACACACACAATAGAAATTCATGGGTAAAGCCTCAAAAGACGAGTACACACACACACTGACTTGAATCACCTCACTGAGGGACCTTTTTCTGGTTACCCCTGATTCCTTCATATCCTTCTGAGTTCTGTGTAGTTTGGAGAAGGCAGAAGAACAGTCGCCTTTTGCGATTTGTTATTTTTAGTGATCACTTTCACTGTGTTTCAAGACCCATGCATTATTTTTCTTGGAATACATTCTCAGTGTTTCTCCCTTTCTGAGTCTTGGAAAGAAAATATTGGGCTCTTATCATCAATATACGTTAAGAGTTATTCATTTTTTTTAAGAACTTTGCCCTATAGCTTTAATGAACTGCTCATGCAAAACAAAGAGATAACTTTTCTATAGTTTGATACAGCTTGATAGACAGGTGATTATTATTAGCCTTGGAAAGTTGATAGAAAGAATCATTTCTAGTTCTAGGAGAAGTTAGATTAATAGATAACGATTCATAGTTGGAGATCCATAGATATATCGTTTCCTTGTAGCTTAGAGAAGATAGACAGGTAGAGAATTATGCTTATTGGAAGGATAGAATAATTTTATATTTAGGAAATAGAGACAAATGAAGATGAGGTCGGTGATTTCTTATTTCCCAGCCTCGTGCAAAACATAAAAATAAAAGTTGGGGTTCCCGAAATCACGAGAAAAACCAACTAAATTTCTCTTTGAATAGCTGAAAAAAAAAAACTTCCACTGAATCTCACGATTTACAGAAACTGTTATCTCATAGTGGCGTGAAATGTTCTCTTCCCGTCCTTTTTATTAATTTTCATTGTTCGTTTTGTCAATTTGACTTCCGGCTAAAGATACTTTTTTGTATAACCTACTTTATCATAATGTATTCATTTAATATTGCTACCTTTTCTGATAACTTTGTAATGAATTATTTATATTTATATAGCCTTACATACCAACTTCATTTGCTTCACTTTTCGTTTCTTCTTTAGTGAGAAAAGTATTATTGTAATTTATCAACACTTTGTAATTATAATAACCTATCTAATTATTATAATTTCAGTTTATTTAGCTAACTTTCCCAATAACATGCTAATGAATTATCCATATTTTTTAGCCTTATGTATGGTTTTCATTTGCTTTACTGTTCGCTTCTTCTTTAATGAGAACAGAATTTTTGGAATTTATAAATACTTAGCAATTACCCCATCCTTCGCAATCTAAATGCAAGATGGCTTTAGCTGCAACAGTGGATATTTTTTTCACTTCCCTCATTTGGCTAAACTGTTGGCTGGGGACCCAATGACAACATTCCGTTGTTCATCAGGCATCAGGAAGAGACTGGAGGAGGAGAATGAATCTGGGCGCGAAATCGTTTTCATTTCCACAGCAGTGTGCTCGAGTGGATAAACCCAATGAAAAAAAAAAAAAAGAAATTAGTCACGGAAGGGTTCCTACAATTTCCTGGATGTTCGCCGCGATCCCACTGTGACACTGGATGAGTAGTAAGACTCGCGAGAAGAAGAAGAAGAAGAAGAAGAAGAAGAAGAAGAAGAAGAAGAAGAAGAAGAAGAAAGAAGAAGAAAACCACGTGAAACGGCATTTTAAAAGCCGACCTGTAGTGAAGAAGAAGAAGAAGAAGAAGAAGAAGAAGAAGAAGAAGAAGAAGAAAAGGAATGAGAGGGGTAAGCGACCCTTGGGATTCAAAACGCAAGCACGTAAGAGGTTCGTCGGTTCATTCCATTGACTGATGCTTCCAGAACAGGAACAAGAAACAAGAAGAGGTCCCCTTCAATAGACAGAGAGAGAGAGAGAGAGAGAGAGAGAGAGAGAGAGAGAGAGAGAGAGAGAGAGAACGGGCTACAACATACATTTTCCCGAGACATTTGACTTGCTTGCTCTGTTCTTTGACCTACTGTGGGAGGAGATACTTCCCAGGGTCGGGGGTGGGGAGGGGGAGGAGGAGGAAGAGGAGGAGGGGGAGGGGGGGGGAGGAGGAGGAGGAGGAGGAGGAGGCGGCGGCGTATATGCGTGTGGTTGGAGGGGAAGGTGAGGCGATGGAGAGAATGGTGAGAGGTTACGTGCATGACGACTAATTAAGCGCGACAACTTATTGCACAGGTAAGACTCCCCCCTCCTTCAGCAAAACCCCCTCCCCCACTTCCACCTACCCCCCCACAACTACACCCCATCCTGCCCTCTCCTCCCTCCTTCCCTCCCTCCCCCATTTTTTTGTACTGCTTCTTTGCAATAGGCGGTACCTTTAGTGAATGGAATCTCTGAATTTTACCTTTCACACTGTCGTGTCACTGGGGAAAGAGAGAGAGAGAGAAGGTTTAAAGGTCATTGCCGTTGATACTGGATGGTCTTCCAGGGAGGAAACTGGATGTTCCAGACGGAGAAAACTGGATGTTCCAGGAGAGGCTAACTCGATGTTCCAGAGTTCCAATGAGGAGCAATAGAGGCAGTTAGCCACCAATTAGAGGTTTTGTCTCCAACTCAAATTTAGTCACAAATTAAAGTTCTGAGTTCATGTTGAGAACAAAGGACGGTCCAGTTTCATTTTGGTTTGGGTTCTGGTCGAGTCTTTGGTTTTATCTTTGTTTAAACTCTAATTTAATTAAGTTTTTATACAAATTACATTTTTTTTATTATCATAGACTTTGCCACTACTTAAGATCTTAATTCTTGCGACCATTTCGGTTAGTTTGTAATCCTAATTATAGTTTTCCATTCGTCTTGGGTTTTGGTGACATTACAGTCTTCGGTTTGATTCAAGAATTTATTTTCACAGTTTTCAAGAATGATTATAGTTTGGTCTCAATTAAGGTTTTGTCTCAATTAAGGTTTTCTTTCCATTGGAAATGTCAGATTTGCCCGGCGATATTGGCTGTTCCTAATATTGTGATGAAGCGTCATTTTAATTTTAGTATCTGCTGAAACTAGTTTTAGTAACTGCTGTGGTTTCAGTAAAGGACTGAACTCTAATTGTCATTTTCAGTTTAGCATTTAGTCGGCATTTGAGGTTTTGTTTCAGTAGAGTTTTGATCTGAAGAAGTATCATTGTTCAAACTGAAGTGAGAATTTGGTTTGAATTAAGATTCTGATTACTGTTAAGACTTCGAATTTATTAAAGGTTGGGTTTACCCTTAGGTCTCAGTGGCAAATCATGCTTTTGTTTCAGTTAAATTTTAGTATAAATTCTAGTTTAGATTTACTGAACGATATTGTCATAATTAAAGATACTTCTATTTGAATATCAAATCGTGTGCAAGCTTCAATTAGCTTTCATTCTTTAAGATTTAATTTTCAATTCATTTGCTGTTACAAATCGAATTATAATTCCATTTATTATTTACTTGTGTCTCAGGTAGGCTTTACCACCAATTTATTTGGTCTAGAAATGAGTTCAAATTAGGTTTTTGATCTAGAGGCCGACGGGATGGTCTACAGCCTGCCCTCATCCAGCACATTCGAGAGGAAAACTGAAATAAGAGGGAAGGTAGAGGGAATCTGGACCCAATAGAGGCCACAGACCTGCCTCTGTAAGTAAGGAAAGTTATAATATTCAGAAAGGACTAAATTAGGAAGGACTGATAGCTATTAGTTGCAGAAAACTAAATCGGTTGTATGGAAGGATGTAAGTGATAGGAAAAACTAAATCAGGAAATATAGAAATCTGTAAGAGTCAAGGAATACTGAATTAGGAAGGATAGTAAGTTACATGAATCAGGGTAAACTAGGTTAGGGTGGATGGAAGTTTGGGAGCATCAGGGAAAACTGTATCAGAGTGGATAGAAGGTTACAAGAATCATGGACAATAAATCAGGGAAGTTGGGAATGTCATTGGAGCCAGGGGAAACTAAATCAGGATGTCTGGAATGTCATGTGAGTCAGGGAAAACTAAATCAGGAAGTTTGGAATACCATGGGAGTCAGGGAAAACTAAATCGGGTAGTTCTAGAATGTCATGTTAGTCAGGGAAAACTAAATCTAGAAGTTTGGAATGTCATGGGAGTTTGGGGAAAACTAAATCAGGAAGTTTGGAATACCATGGGAATCAGGGAAAACTAAATCAGGAAGTCTGGAATAAAATTGGAGGCAGGGGAACTAAATCCAGAAGTCTGGAATGTTATGTGAGTCAGGGAAAATTAAATCAGTAAGTTTTAGAGTGCCATGGGCGCCAGGAAAAACTGAAGTGGGAAGTTTGGAATATCATGGGAGTCAGGGAAAATTAAATCGGGAAGATTGGAATACCATGGGAGTCAGGGAAAACTAAATCAGGAAGTTTGGAATACCATGGGTGTCAGGAAAAACTAAATCAGGAAGTTTGGAATACCATGGGAGTCAGGAAAACTAAATCGGGAAGTTTGGAATACCATGGGAGTCAGGGAAAACTAAATCAGGAAGTTTGGAATGTCTTGGGAGTCAGGGAAGACTAAAATCAGCAAGTTTGGAATACCATGGGAGCCATGAAAAACTAAATCAGGAAGTTTGGAATGCCATGGAAGTCAGGGAAAACTAAATCAGGAAGTTTGGAATGTCCTGGGAGTTATGGAAAACTTAATCAGGAAGTTTGGAATGTCATGGGAGTTAGGGAAAACTAAATCAATAAGTCTGGAGTGTCATGGGAGTCAGGGAAAACTAAATAAGGAATAATAGAAGGCAACCAGTGTCAGAAAACTAGATTAAATTGGGTGAAAGGTTACAAGAGTTAGATAAACTATATTAGGAAGGCCACAAGTATCAGGAAAATCCATATCGGGAAGGGTGAAAGGCTTAGTCATGGGAAAATAAATCGAGAAAGGTGAGCTTTCATGTCAGAGAAAACTAAATCAATGAAAGTGAAAGTTTACAACAGCCTGGGAAACCTAAATCAGAAGAGAATGTGTATTGTTTGGAATTCAGTTTTGAACTTTATCAGATTTTAATTGCATTTACTTTTGCCTCTAACCAGTTTAGGTTACCGTTTTAACTAAAAAATTTGGCTTCACCAAAGCAATTCCTAATTGAAATTCGATTTAAGTCGTGATTTTGGCTTCATACGAATGTTATAAAAAAGTATTTACAGTTGTTCCAACTGGGGTTATTTCCAGTGAAATTCTGACCTATATGTAAGCTAGATCACATTTCTCCTTATTTTAATCTCAGTAGGGGGTAATGCCGTTAGTGCATCTCACGCGGTATACTGTAGGCATTACTAAAGGTTCTTTGCGGCGTCCCCCTTTCGTTCCTGTTACCGTACCTCCTTTCGTAATCTCTTTCTTCCATCTTAATTTCCACCCTCTCCTAATAAATTTTTCAAAGTGCAGCTGCGAGGTTTTCCTTCTGTTAAACGTTTAAAATGTTTTCACTCTTAATTTCCCTTTCGGCGTTGAATGACCTCATAAGTCGCAGCACTTGGCTTAATTCTGTATTTCATTCCGTTCCCTTTTCTAGTTATGATTAATTTTGGCCCTGATCAGTTTTGTAATATAGACTTTATTTTTATTGATTTTGGTTTTAAATGTGGTTTATGTTTTAAATGGATTATCTGTAAACACCCTTTACTTCGGTTAGGTTTTAATTTCAATGAAGACTAGTTTTAAATTAATGAAAACACATTTCTTTATTTTAATGCAGTTTTGGCTGAAAAAGTGTTTTAGTGTTCTGAAAAAAAAAAAAAAAAAATTTTTTTGTCTGTCCGTCCGTACTTTTTTTTCCGTCCGCACTTTTTCTGTCCGCCCCCAGATCTTAAAAAACCACTGAGGCTAGAGGGCTGCAAATTGGTATGTTGGTCATCCACCCTCCAATCATCAAACATACCAAATTGCAGCCCTCTAGCCTCAGTAGTTTTTATTTCATTTAAGGTTAAACTTAGCCATAATCGTGCGTCTGGCAACGATATAGGAAAGGCCACCACCGGGCCGTGGTTAAAGTTCATGGACCGCGGCTCATTCATCATTATACCGAGACCACCGAAAGATAGATCTATTTTCGGTGGCTCTCATTATACCCTGTACAGAAAACTCGATTTCACCGAAGAAATTTCGTCGCATTTTGTATTTGTTTCTTATTACAAGCAAGGCTGAATTCAGTTAAATTTTGGCTTCAATGATGGTTATGGTCACGTACGATTGGTAACCAAAACATTTCTCTCAACTTCAAATGAATTTTGGTTTCAATAGTTTTCCCTAGTTGGAATTGGACTTTGTTTATGGTTTTAGTTAAAAAAAAAAGTTCTCTTATTTTCAAATGAGTGTTGGGTTTAATCTTGCATACGTCATCACCATTGGATCTAGCTTCAGTTATTGCTTTGCTATCACATGAAGGTTATAGCAAGCATGTCTATTTTTGGGTATTTGGTTAAACTATTGATATATTTAGTTCTCAGACAAGTTATCTAAGTCGTATGTCACTGTATTTCTATTATAATTCAAGCGAAAAATTGCCGTATTTGAGTTTAACATACCATTGTTGTCGAAACCATATTTCACTGTATTTCAATCAGGACTCGGTTTCAATACCAGGTTTTTATGTCAATCAAGTTTGATTGCAGTATAATTCTACTGGTGTTGATGGCTTGGGCTTCAGACGAATGTTGTTGAAAACCCACTTCTTTCCGTTTTTAGTTAAGTTTAGGTGTCAGTTATATATTTTTAGTTTTCTGTAAAAGAAAGCTATTGACCGCACTTTTTCTGTCCGTCCTCAGATCTTAAAAACTACTGAGGGGCTAGAGGGCTGCAAATTGGTATGCTGATCATCCACCCTCCAATCATCAAACATACCAAATTGCAGCCCTCTAGCCTTAGTAGTTTTGATTTGATTTAAGGTTAAAGTTAGCCAAATCGTGCGTCTGGCAACGATATAGGCCAGGCCACCACCGGGCCGTGGTTAAAGTTTCATAGGCCGCGACTCATACAGCATTATATTGAAACCACCGGAAGATAGATCTATTTTCGGTGGCCTTGATTATACGATGTACAGAAAACTCAATTGCGCCGAAGAAACTTCGGCGCATTTTTTACTTGTTATTGTTATCAAGACTGATACAAATTGAATTTGGGCTTAAAATATAGACGTGTTTCAGACGAATGTCATTGACAACCTACTTCTTTCTCTTCTCAGTCGAGATTAGGTTTCAGTTATTCATTTTTATCGTTACCATTTCTGATACAAATTAAAATTTGACTTAAAATTTGACTTTGGTTTCTGACGAATGTGACCGAAAACACATTCCTCCCTCAACAAAATAAATTTGCCACCAACAGTGTGAGGAATTCCTGAAAGTTCCAGTTATAAAAAGGGATGCTCGACTAAAACTATGAAAAACCAAGCGGAATTGTTTGTTTTCCAGGCTAAATTAGGTAACTTTTGTTAGCCCGGCAAGTACTTTGTTTATATCAAACAGCTATAGTTCTTTTTCATAGTGAAATGGATTGTTCTGATGTCAGGTTCTGTTTGCATCGGCGAGATCATTTATTTTTTCATACAACGATGAACGGGAACAGGCCAAAGCTGGCAAAATATTTCGAAACAATTATAAAACCAGTAAAATATGCGCCGAAGTTTCTTCGGCGCAGTCGGGTTTCTGTACAGCGTATAATGTTGTTAAAAACTCTCAGCCACGGCCCATAAAACTCTCAGCCGTGGGCCATGAAACCTTTAGCCACTGCCCGGTGGTGGCCTGCGTTGTTGGCACCTATAGCGGTGCCAGACGCACGATCATGGCTAACTTTAACCTCAAATTAAATAAAAACTACTGAGGCTAGAGGGCTGCAATTTTGTTATGTTTGATGATTGGAGGGTGGATGATCAACAGTAGTTTTTAAGATCTGAGGGCGGACGGAAAAAGTGCGAACAGAAAAGGTGCTTACGGACAGACAAATAGCCGTCTCAATAGTTTTTTTTAACAGAAAACTAAAAAATAAAAAAAATAAAGAAGAAAATAAACCTGAAGCACTCTGATGAAAATTGGCTCTTGACTGATGGCATTCAATTGTCTCGGTTTATCCTCCAGGGGAAAAAATGCACTTCTTTGTATATACCCGTCGATAAGAAAACTGAAGAAAGGTTTTTTTTTTAAGTTCCTGTTTAGGAGCGGATTGTTGCTGAGGCCCTTTGAAAATTCAAATTATTTGACTTGACATTAAATATTTTCCATTATATTCACCGGCGCACGAGCCTGACTTACATATTGAGTGAACTCATCTTATGGTTCCTTTACATATTTCATCAAATATTTACATCCCGCGTAATGTTAATCATTTTTAGGACCCACTGGGTACTGTAATTATTTGGAAACTAGGGCCATGAAAATAAGTTAAGTCTGTCAACCGCTGGAAACTTCATCGTTTCTTTCGCAACTGGAAAAATCTAAGGTTGCTCATAAAGGTATCCTAGAAGTTAGATATTTTCTTGTTCTCTTCTTCTTCTTCTTCTTCTTCTTCTTCTTCTTCTTCTTCTTCTTCTTCTTCTTCTTCTTCTTCTTCTTCTTCTAAGTAAGAACATCTTTCATGTGATTTCTTTTTATATAAAATTATGAGCAACAATTATCATGGTAACTTTAGATGTGGCCCTTCGTATTAAGCAAGAACCGAACAGAAAATAGTGGAGGATTTTTTCTTGATTTTCTTTTTTAGGAAAAATCAACTTGGAAAATTATGAAGGTTTTTTATTAATTGATTAAGGACGTAACGAAGATGGCCGTGACATTTGAACATTTTTTTAGAAAGGCTTCAAAAAAAATGGTGGTAGCTATTGGATCAACTCCTGTTTTACCAAGCAATGACCACCTTTGAGTTACCCTTTTTACTTATTTAAAGAAAAATTCTGCCAAATTAAAAAAAAAAAAATTATTGAATTACCCTTTTTTACTTATTTTAAACAAAAAGATTTCTGCGAAATATTTTTTTTTTTTATTGAATTACCCTTTTTACTTATTTTTAAAAAATTTCTGCGAACTATTATTTTTTATTTTTTATTGAATTACCCTTTTTATTTATTTTAAACAAAAATATTTCTGCGAAATAAAAATTTTTTTTATTGATTTATCCCTTTTTACCTATTTTAAACAAGGAAATTTCTGCGATTAAAAAAAATGTATTGAGTTACCCCTTTCACTTATTTAAAAAAAAAATTTCTGCGAAATTTTAAAATTCTTGTTATTGAGTTACCCTTTTTACTTATTTAAAAAAAAA
>NC_089749.1:52416107-52428607 GCF_040412425.1 Macrobrachium rosenbergii | reverse complement strand
TTTGATCTTCTCATGGATTTTATAGTGAGTTAATATGGAATAAAAAATAAAAATGAGGACGTTGTAAGGTAATAAAATTAGAATACGCAGACATTGCTTTTTAATCAGCAAAGACATAACAAGATTCACAAAGCTTGCTCAATAGAATGCACCATATGTCTAGAGAGTTGGGGCTTAAGATAAAACTTGAAAACACATAAGCAATGAGGACAGAGTATGCAGAAAGAGGTGAAATAACACCAAAATGAGAAAGTGTTAATATGGATGAATCCTTGCAATATTTAGGAACAATAATGTCCATTATAGTTCCTCTTGAATTGGAATATAGTGAAAGATTAAGGAAAACAAATTAAACATTGTACAGACTGAAGAATGTTTTGGAAATCAAATAAACAAGTGTGGCCGATATTTCCATCCGGATATGAATCATGTTATGACAATAAAACTAGGTCCAAAATACAGTGAATAGTTTTCTCTCCACTCCAGCTACGAACAAGAACAGTCGACTAACAACTGCGCACCTAATTTAGTGCTTAGACGAAGTGAAGTATAATGCGTTAAGGAATAATGCATTCAGCTTTTGTCGTTCGAGAACAAACGGTTAAGGAGAATACAGGATTCACATGGTAGCCTAAATCGAAACAAATAAAAATTGCGCCAAAGTTTCTTCGACGCAATCGAGTTTTCTGAACATCGTATAATCAAGGCCACCAAAAATAAATCTACCTTTCGGTGGTCTCCGTATAATGCAGTATGAGCCGCGCCCCATAAAACTTCAACCACGGCCCGGTAGTGGCCTATCCTATATTGTTGCCAGAAGCACGATTATGGCTAACTTTAACCTTGGACAAAATAAAAACTACTCAGACTAGAGAGGGCTGCAATTTGTTATGTTTGATGATTGGAGGGTGGATGATCAACATGCCACTTTGCAGCCTTATAGCCTCAGCAGTTTTTAAGATCTGAGGGCGGACAGAAAAAGTGCGGACGGACAGACAAAGCAGGCACAATAGTTTTCTTTTCAGAAAACTAAAAATGGTACCATAAGGGAAACTGAGGAAACGCCACATGTAGAAGCGATAATGATGTAAGGGGGATGTAGATGTCTTGGACATGCCCTTCGCATCATCCAGGGTAGAAAAGTACGTTGGAAGTCTCAGGCCTACGTGCATAAGGACTATGAGACGGGAAGCGCGAGATGAGTGGAGATTAGTGGAAATGAAAGTACAGGAGAGGGAGGCCTGAGTAACGGAATTTGAGAGGCTTTTTGCACCACATGGTGTTAGAGGTGACAAATAATAATGATAATTATGGAAGAGACGTTCTGTATATTAATTTAACAAATGAATAGATAAATAAATAAATAGATAAACAAATAAATAAATTAATCAATTAAATAATTAATGAACAATAAATAGATAGTGTGTTGCAACTAGAAAGATTGGAACAGGAATAGCTCACTCTTATGTATATGCCATGTACTGCAATTTATAGCTTTTATTTTGCAGTATATTTTCCCAGAATTTCAAGTCCGCTGAAAGAGTTATTGTCAGTATGAGTGATTATGTGGCTAGACTTAGTCAGTCCTCTTTGTTTAGTCTCTGGTTTGTTTTTAACTGACTAGACGAACTATTAAGTGCCGTTATCCAGCCCGGGGACAAAGAAGGGCGGAAGCGAACGGCGTAGAAAGATCGAACCCGACCTAGAAAGGAGAAAATCTCAACGGATTTCCTACCGGATTTCAAGGATTTCAGTGAGAAGTTTATCGAAAGATGTTGAAACTGGTATATAGAATTTAGGCCAAAGACCAAGCTACGGAACCTATGAGGTCATTCAGCGCTGAAACGGAAATTGAGAGTAAGAAGGCTTGAGAGGTGTAACAGGAGGAAAACCTCGCAGTTGCACTATGAAACAATTATTAGGAGAGGCTGGAAAGTCAGATGGAAGGAAGAAAATATGCACGGAGGTATAGTAATGGGAATGAAAGACGTTGCAGCTTGGGGCCGAAGGGACGCTGCAAAGAACTTTAGTTGAACCAGACCACTCAGCTGATTAACAGCTCTCCTAGGGCTGGCCCGAAGGATTAGATTTATTTTACGCGGCTAAGAACCAATTGGTTACCTAGCAACGGGACCTACAGCTTATTGTGGAATCCGAACCACATTATAACGAGAAATGAATTTCTATCACCAGAAGTAAATTTCTCTAATTTTTCATTGGCCGGTCAGAGAATCGAACGCGGGGCCAGCAGAGTGCTAGCCGAGAACGATACCAACCCATCCAATGAGGAACTGCAAGGAACCTTAAGCAATGCCTTCAGTGCACCACGTGAGGTGCACTGACGGCACTAGCCCTCCTAGGGGGGGAAAGATGTCTGGGAACTCGGGAGAGTTGAGAAGTCAAAAAGGCCACCGCTAATACGTAACAACTTTGTAAGTATATCAAGAAGTAAATCCTAATATTAGTTTCACTGCTTCTTTTTATTTCCGTTACTTTGAGTGAATAACCTATAAGAATCTTCTAAATTCCAATACTGCTAATGACCTTCTGCTTCTATTTCGGTTGGAAGAAAGTATTCGAATGAGTCATTATCTTTTCTCTCTCTCTCTCTCTCTCTCTCTCTCTCTCTCTCTCTCTCTCTCTCTCTCTCTCGTTGCAACGGGCAAACGCCATAGCGAAAGAAGAGCGTCAAGTCGAAGTGCGTGCGGCGTCGCCGATTGGTCGAAAATGAAGTGTAACGCTGCGCTGATTGGTTGTTTTGGGGACCGACAGATGACGCTGATAACGACAACGATGCTTTCCAGCAGAAACCGAGATTACGACAAAAATAAAAGAGAGAGAGAGAGAGAGAGAGAGAGAGAGAGAGAGAAAAAAAAAAAAATGGTGAATAAAAGGAAAGATGAATTCAAAAAAGTTTTTTTTTTTTTTTTTTTTTTTTTTTTAATCTCAGCCTACATACTTTTCAGGAATGTGGCCGCATCGTGTCCAGAGCGGTTGCTTGTATGCCTGCATGAATGTGTATGCCTCTTCGTTGTACGCTGTTTATGCATAGTGTATGTATGCATGTATGTATGTATGTATATGTCATCGTACCCTGAGTATACATCATACACGTATCTTCACCGTATTGTGGGCATAGATTCAACCACTTCATTTATTTCCCCGGATTTTTCGTCTTCATTTTTCTTATTTTTTTTTTTCTGGAAGGAGGTGACTGGAAGGTTGTGGGTGGGGAGGGGGGTTTGGTCCCCCACCCCACCCCGTTTCTTTTCTGTTTGCCAACGCTGTTTGCTTTTGTTGCAACCACTGTCTGCGTATTTTGTCCCGCAAATAATTGCCTTTACGGTGTCTTCACACGATTAACAAAATTCTTCTTCTTCTCCCTTTCTTCTCGCGAGAATTGAATCAACGCCGGAGAGTTTTCACAAAACGGGAGACGAGAGAGAGAGAGAGAGAGAGAGAGAGAGAGAGAAAGGGTGAATCAGAGATGCAACCAAAACAGTTAAGAGTGGGCGGGTTGGAACTCGTAAAAAAAAAAAGGGTGAGAGAGAGAGAGAGAGAGAATAAAAAGAGAGTTATACGTGCATGGCGCCATGAGGCGAGTTCTGTGACAGGATTCAGTCGTGTATGTCAAGGAGGGTTCGCATTAAGTCTGTACAGGATTTATTTTTCAATGAAGAATGATAATCGAGAATTTTTCGCTGAAAAGAAATTGGTGGATGGACTTTTTCTTTTTTGACATTTCAAACTTTCTTCTTCTCGTAAGGGTTCCGTGGATTCTTTTTTTATTATTTTTCCTTCAGATAATTTATCCGGCCCTTTTAAATTTGTTATATTTTCAACGCCTTTATAATAATTTTTTTATGAGTGTGTATTTGTATGTTGTCTCAGGAACGAGTAGACAGAATTTGATGGGACTTTGAACGTATATTGGTTATAAAAAGTTCTCAAGATGATGGACGTTTGAGAAAAAAAATCAGCCCAGCGTTGACTGTTTGTTGCCAGTGAAACCATCCTCCCTGTTATCAATGAACAGGATTTCCGGAGGTATTGCGGTACTAATTAAGTTTACCACTACTTAAGATTGCCAAGTTTGACCTTTGAAAGGCCAAAGGTGAGAACCTTAAAGAAGGAAAGTAAATGGATTCTATTCCCACCCCGTAGGAATAAGTATACCTGCTTTACTGATTTATATATATATATATATATATATATATATATATATATATATATATATATATATATATATATATATATATATATATATATATATATATATATACTGTATATATATAATATATATATATGTATGTATGTATGTATGTATATATATATATATATATATATATATATATATATATATATATATATATATATATATATATATATATAATATATATAATAAAATATAATATATATAGATCAACTGTATACTATCATTTCTTATTGCATACTGCGTGTACTATCATTTCTTATTGCATTGTTGAATGGGCATGTTAAGCTTTTTGAGTTTCCTACAGCAATGAAAACTCACATTCGCCATGACAGCTTGAGTCGAAATCCTATAAACAGTATCTAAGAAATAATAATGTGCACTTGATTTGGAACTTTTGCTTCCAGTTACTATATATAAGTTCCTACCCTAAGGTGGTTCGAACTCGCATTCGGGATGCCTGAAGTGACAAGCTCGCAAAAATATTTTTCTCACGCTAAGAATTCATTTCCACGTATGTGCCTAACCGAAGTCTGCCTCAGGCATACATTCATAGGAAGTTTTCTTGTACTTTAATATATATGACATTTGAAATCACTTTTCTACGTTGCGCACATGAATGTTCATACATCTGGCATCTACTGTAGAGTAAGTGTCAGCCCTCAAGTATATTAATTTTCAGGAATTTTTTGCCTCTTTCATCGAAATTCGAATTCATAGCTAATATCAGCGACAAAAATGAAGTTGCGTATGTTCGTACGCCCATATACGACCCAGATGGCTGGTGTAACTCATTAACAAGAGTGCTAGTGGCTCATCTGAAAGGGCCGTGGTTTGATCCCAGCCTTCTGCCGCCAGTTGACCCAGCTGTGAGTGGAAACCAGACCTATCCCCAGTCCCATACGAAGGCTGGGGACTGACTGATTTGATTTTGACAGGAAGCAAATCTTTAAAAGGAAGAAAATAAGTAAAGCGACGTGAGAGAGAGAGAGAGAGAGAGAGAGAGAGAGAGAAAAAAAATAAATGTGACCGAGGAACAAAGTCTTAAGGGGAAATTGATAAGATTTTTCGGGAGTTGCTGTGGAATCATTTGGTAAAGAAAATGGCAAGAAGCAAGTTAGATTTATACTGACACCGAAGAATTATAGAATAAACGCCTGGCGCTTGGAAAGGTGCCTTTATCCCCGTCGAAAGATCAACTCGATTTTTAAAATCCTCTCTCTTTTTATTGTTTTTTTTTTATTTTATTTTTTAGGTGGCAACACCATCTGTGAGTCCCACGCGAATTGACATCAATCACGAGAGGGTTGAATGAACAGGGCCCTGGTCGGTCAGCCTTGTAGGTAGCAGCGCCTAATGGCGCTTTGCAACGACAAACAGAGTTTCTTAAATTGAGAATAGATTTCATACTCGGTTGGAGATCTTCACGAGCGGTTAGAGGAGAGGGACAGATGTAGGTGGTTTCCGAATTGAGCGTATCGGAATGACTAACGACCCTATTCAAGGGGGTGGAATCATATATTCGTAAAATTCGAGCGTTTGCTCCTGGAAGAAGTGTCTCTTGGGAGTCGGAAACGGCGATTGGGACGACTTTATACAATTGCTGTGTCTCATCTCATCGGTCTTATTGTTTTTCTGGTGCATTATTCTTAGTCCTTAATATAGCTGGGAAATTTTTCTTCTCTCTCTTTCTCTCTTTATATATATATATATATATATATATATATATATATATATATATATATATATATATATATATATATATATATATATATGTAATGCAGTCCATATCAGTTATCATTTTTGCAGTTTATATATCAGGTATCTCTCTGTTTTGCACCTTTATATATTCTCTCTCTCTCTCTCTCTCTCTCTCTCTCTCTCTCTCTCTCTCTCTCTGTAATGCCATTGATAGTAATCATATACTGTTTCATTTATTCTTTCATGATTGATATTTTCTCTCTTTCATAGATCCTCATAGATCCTCTAGTAAGTAAAACACCTTTTGTTCTAAAATTAGGAAGCGTTCAAATTTTGCTGACTGCTACGGCAAACCCATAACAATTATTAAAGGATTTATTATCATTGTAATGCAGATTAACAGAGGACTGGACGGAAGGGTCCGTCCCTCAACATACTGGCCTTGGATCTTTCTTTTTTGCTCCATTTTCCTATAATCTACGTTTTTGCTTATTTCACCTCTTAGCCCTAATTACTTCGGAGTCTGGGGTACATAAGAGCGGTTATTTGCTCGTCCCAAAGGCCTCTTCATCTTTAAAAAAAAGAAGAAGATTAGAGTAGGCTAATCGCTCAGTTAAGCATATAAGCCAATTGCAATTTCAGGATTAAGGCTAACCTTTCTCTCGACCATCTCTTATACCTCGGATTCTTCTGGGTCTGGGCAACATAGAGACACTGAAATGCACGACGCATAGGCGTCTCCAACAACCCCCCCCCCGCACTTCCCCTCCCCCCAAAATAAAAGGAAGGAAGGGGTGTTTTAACCACTCAGAGTTGATCATTTTAGCCAATCGCTTATTTCTGGATTACGGTCAACCTTTCTCCCGACAGTCTCGTATACCTTCCATAAATCCGAGTCTGGGCAGCATAAGACACACAAAATGCACGACCTATAGACGTCTTCACCCCCGCCAAAAAAAGAAAAAAAAGTGAGGGAGAGTGTTTTAGCCAACCTATAGGCGTCTCCAAACTCCCCCTCCACCACCCTAAAAATAAAAGAAAAAGGGAAATATTTTAACCAGCCTATAGGCGTCTCCAAACTCGCCTTCCCCTAAAAATAAAAGAAAAAGGAAATATTTTAACCAACCTGTAGGCGTCTCCAAACTCCCCTCCACCCCTAAAAATAAAAGGAGAAATATTTTAACCAGCCTATAGGCGTCTCCAAACTCCCCCTCCACCCCCCTAAAAATAAAAGAAAAAGGGAAATGTTTTAACCAGCCTATAGGCGTCTCCAAACTCGCCCTCCCCAAAAAAATAGAGAAGTGTTTTAACTAACTTGTAGGCGTCTCCAAATCGCCTTTCAACCCCCCCCCACAGAAAAAAAAAAAAATGAAAGTGTTTTAACCAACCTATAGGCGTCTCCAAACCCACCCATCCCCCACCGAAAAATAAAAAATTAAAAAAGGGGGGTGGGGGCGTTTAGAGTGTTTTAACCCCTCCGAGCTGAGCATTTTAGTCGACGGCATCCGGATCGGCGCGAGCGTTGAGCGTCAACAGAGCCCGGGAGCATATATAGATATAGCCATTGTCGAGCCGATCTCACCAGGACAATAACATGAGCGTGAAAATGGTTCGGCTTGGCCGTCTTTTATACGAATCAAAGGGAAGTGAAATTCACTACGTCAGCCTTGGCCATTTCCAGCCTGCAAATCTATATTTATATATACGGTCTTTTTTTTATTCTCTTCTCTTTTTTTTGGCCCTTTGTTTTGATGGATTTTTTTTGGTGGGGAGGGAATTTTTTTTTTCTGTTCTGCCTTTTTCTGGCATTGTTGCGTGCATAGATACCAAGGCGATGATAAAATGTTCTCGAATCAAAGAGTCAGAGTGTGTTATGTTTTTTTTATTCGTTAGTTTTATTGATGGAAACGTTTAATTGTGAGAATTATATATATATATATATATATATATATATAATAAATATACATATATATATATATATATATATATATATATATATATATATATATATATATAAAACTGATGAAATTGAAACAATGGAGTGCAAGATCTTTCATAACTATTCACTGGCATTTCAAGAGCAAATAGTGTTCATGTATTATATATCATTGTCATTCCGTGAATAGAATAGAGTATATATATATATATATATATATATATATATATATATATATATATATATATATATATATATATATATACACACACATACACACATATAAAATCTGACTTTATAAACGTGCACCCATTTTTCCAGCAGCAGCAGCAGCATCTCAGAGCGTGGCGGCGACGGGAGTCCGTGACAATCGAGGATTGCCGGTATCTCCATTTCTCCCCTTGCGGGATCCCGTGCACACACGCATTTGTCGTATCATTTTCGGTGGCTGGAAAGAAAACCGCAGAAAGTGACTAAATCTTTTTAGTTAAAAAAGGGACTAGAGAGAGCTGGTGGATCGGTGGAGGGACGTTGGGGCGGGGGAGGGGATACAGGTGGGAGGGAGGGGTTATTCCTACAGTTAATGCTGTGGAACCGATCACTGTGCATCGTACTCTTGGGACTTCGGTTACACTCTCTTTACTGCATGTCCGTTTACCGTTCCGTTTCTTTATTTTTCATTTTTGTATCTCATTCATTCGTTAAATTTTTTAGGCGATTTCATATGATGCTCGAGTGGTTCCTTAAAAGTTCGTGAATTTTATAAATTTGGGGACTGTTAGGATTTTAGAATTTTCATGCTGATATAATTTACAGATCTTCGCAGAGTTTTATTCAAAGTTATCTTACTTTTATATCGAAGGCAATGTTTTCAAACAAATATAAAAAAGAAAAAAAAAGTGAAGGATGACATTTTCTTATGACACTACTTTCTCCTAACTGCACAAACGTTATATAACATTCATGTTTTTCATAGATGTTAAAAGTATCATTACCTTTATTTGCTCTCTCAGGTGACGAACTTATTAAGGCTTGCAACGAAATGGCAAATAACTACAAGATTTTTGTATCTTTTGGAGGCTCAAATAAATTTAACAAGATTGATTTCAGTTCACAAAGGTATCTTGTTTAGTGGTAAGTCAGTACAAGCATACATGTATAGTATGTGTATATATATATATATATGACTATTTATCACATCACCGTGATTCATATACAATCAGAAAGCTACAAACGTCCTTTAATATCAATTCACTCTACCTCGGATAATATATTTTCATATATGTTACCGAAGGGGAATTTTTAGTTGATAATAAGTCCACCGTCCCGTGGGGTCGAACCAGCGACGGACGATCAGGACTTCGGCCACAAGAGAGGGTATAAGTGAATAACATCTCCCATCATCTCACCCGTCGAACTCAGGTGTTTTGCGTTTGGAGACGATATCCACCCACCTCTACCATGTTGACCGTGTAGTGCGTTTGTCGCACGTAGCCATATTATGACTATTTATCACATCACCGCAAAACACCTGAGTTCGACGGGTGAGATGATGGGAGATGTTATTCACTTATACCCTACTCTTGTGGCCGACTGGTTAGTGTGTCACTGTAGTCCTGATTCCTCGTCCGTCGCTGGTTCGACCCCACGGGACGGTGGACTTATTATCAACTAAAAATTCCCCTTCAGTAACATATATGAAAATATATTACTTCCGATAGAGTTAATTAAGGACGTTTGTAGCTTTCTGATTGTATATGAATCACGTGATGATAAATAGTCATAATATGTTCAACATGGCAGAGGTGGGTGGATATCGTCTCCAAACGCATCACCTGAGTTTAGTGAGATGATGGGAGATGTTATTCACTTATACCCTCTCTTGTGGCCGACTGGTTAGTGTGTCACTGTAGTCCTGATTCCTCGTCCGTCGCTGGTTCGACCCCATGGACTTATTATCAACTAAAAATTCCCCTTCGGTAACATATATGAAAATATATTACTTCCGTAGAGTGAATTGGATATTAAAGGACGTTTGTAGCTTTCTGATTTTATATATATGTGTGTGTGTGTGTCTGTATATGTATATATATGTATGTATATATATATATATATATATATATATATATATATATATATATATATATATATATATATATATATATATATATATATATATATATATATATATATATATATATATATATATATATATATATATATATATATATATATATATATATATATATATATATATATATATATATATATATATATATATATATATATATATATATACAGTATAACAAGAACATTAACGATTTATGACAAAACATATTCTGTTATCATCATTTTTTCAATATCGTCACATGGCATACAAGCGATGTGTAAGACCACAATGACCTCACTCCATATATCTATACTGTATCTTGTTTTTCATGCAGCTGTGTGTTAATGTATAGAACTATACCTGTAACACAAGTTTTTCCAAAGTGGTCAATATCAGCCCCTTGGGGTAGATAAGACTACCCATGGGGTCAGTATGTGCCTAGAGGTCGATTCTGAAGTTTTGGGGTCAACAGCTGACATTTGTATGGGCAATGAAAAATGCGTAAAATAATACAAGGCTTTTAAATTACAAGTCACCGATTCATGGCTTATGTGCTGAGTTCGGTTTTACGTTGTATTCCAATAAGTGTGAAAGTATAGTTTGATTTAGGTTATATTTCAATAAGTGCAACAATATTCGTTCGAACTCTGCAAAATCTACCATATCAAATATGCGGTCTCATGTTAAGGTGCTTTTCGAGAGCCTGGAGAAAATGTACGGACATTAATGAATTGCTACAACGTTTGAATTGGAAACAGAAAAATTTAGGGATCATGTTAAGATTAGAGAACCCACTCGCAGCAGGGTTCGCTATTCTTTACAAGAAGATTATTGGTTCGTTATTCTTTACATGGGAATAATAGGGTTCGCTGTTCTAGACATGAACACTTTCGTTGCCAGACATTTGATCCCCCAGGGGCTAGTACTAAACGAGGCGAAATGCATTTGACCCCCAGGGGCTAGTACTAAGCACGGCGAAACAGTGTAGATGAATCACTGTTTCGCCGTGTTGAGTACTAGCCCTCATGTGGGATTGGAGTTCGGACCGGAAAGGGTTGGCCATTCTTTACATGGGGATCATTGGGTTCGCTGTTCTTGACACGGAGATGATGGGTTCGATAATCTTGATAATTTAGTTAATGAATCTCACGTCCAGGATGAACTTGTTGGCAATATTTTCACTTAGAAGACGAACTCTTTGACATAGTTGTGGATCTCGAAGCTGAATTATTGATCAAATGTAGAAGTATCAGTGATTATTGCAAATACTGTTACTGAATGATGCAATTCTACCAAGCAAAGGAGCAGACTGAACCTGAACCTGAACCTGGTTACTTAAGGCTCAATCTCCGCAAACCTAATGTCAGTGCCCTGGTTACTGATTGATTGATCGTTTTATGGTTACTGGAACTGGCGTTACAACATCTAGGTTATTGACCACCCTTAGTGCTCATCAAAAACTTCCTTTGCCTTTAACGTTGCCCAGCATTTCAGCAAAAAGTCATGTTGGTACATGTTTAACTTTTTGATATCTGGAGTAATTATGAAGTTCTTCTTGTTCATTTATGAAAAAATGAGGCTTTAAGTCGAGCACTGGGACACTTTTCAGCCATTCAGAGCTTAAACCCGCTAAAAGAGCAAAGAGGCTGAAATATGGGCACAGCTGTGGGCCTAAGGAACGCCGCAAAGAACCTTTAGTGATGCCTACAGCGCAACACGCAAGGGCTCTGACGTTTTCTTCGTTATTATTCACCCAAATATTTCCAGTATAGTGAGAGAAATAAATGGTAAAGAGGGAATTAAACAGGGTAAATGAGAAATATTATCGAAAAAACAGGTAAGGGGAGAAGGAGATTATACCATTTAATAAAAAAAATGTACTTATTTATTCTTCATGAAGCGGGCGATGGCCTAGGGTTAGGGAGGGGGCGGGGGTGCTCTATCATGAAAGATCACTAGAGCATTTCAAATTGAAATATTCTCTACACTGTTATCAGAGATAGTTTGTGGATTTCCTTAAATTATTATTTTATACATTTGTCCCCAATATAATTTTTTTGTATTATTTGCTATTTTCTCTACCTGTCTGTCTGTCTATCTGTCTATCATTGTTGCTTTAAATATCTCTTAACATTTATTAAATCATTCATCTCTACATCTTTTACCTCCCCATCTCTAGCTATCTTTTTTAGCTTTCTATCTATCTATCTGTCTATCTATCTATCTATCTATCTATCTATCTATCTATCTATCTATCTATCTATCTGTCTGTCTTCTCAGTCTTCGTATAATACTTGCTAATCCTCCTTCATCTTTTCCCACCCTAACTTTACTAGTCAATCCGTATCAGCACCTACCCAATCTCTCTCTCTCTCTCTCTCTCTCTCTCTCTCTCTCTCTCTCTCTCTCTCTCTCTCTCTCTCTCTCTCTCTCTTTCCATCCATCTATGTATTTTACCTCTATGTCATCGCCGCTTTCTGTCTACTTATATAACTATCTACTCAGTCTTCGTATAATAATTGCTTACATATCTTTCCTCA
>NC_089749.1:52383607-52411107 GCF_040412425.1 Macrobrachium rosenbergii | reverse complement strand
TTATATTTTCATCTGTTTATATTCATTAATCTATTAATTTATCTTTTTCTCTTTCCTAATAACTAGTCGCTTCTTTCTGTATTTCCTACTATATTCTTAACTGTCTTTCAAGTGAACGCCATATTCTTTGGAAGCTTGAATTTCAAGTCAGTGGCCCTGTGGGCTTGTTTCATATGAATGGGGGTTCATCTTTTTAATAATAATAATAATAATAATAATAATAATAATAATAATAATAATAATATCGTTATTATTATTATTGTTATTGTGGTTGTTGTGTATTTGTTGTTTATGGAACTGAGGGCCAAAGCCAGTAACTGAATAATAATAATAATAATAATAATAATAATAATAATAATAATAATAATAATAATATTATTATTATTATTATTATTATTATTATTATTATTATTATTATTATTATTATTATTGTGTATTTGTTGTTGTTATTGTTTATGGAACCAGGAGCAAAAAGCAGCTAACTTGACTATAGCAGTATCCCGTAAAGCAAAATAATGTAAGTGAAAAAGAGCAAAGATTAAGCACTTACGAATTAAATACAGTAGGCAAAATGGCCAATTGTTCCATCAATAATTCTATTTCATTTGAAGCGATGGCGAGACAAGAATGAATTCTTCCTTGAATCTGTTCTTCGGTCCGATATGAGCACGTCTTAGTTTCACTGAAGGGAATCACGCTCTCTCTCTCTCTCTCTCTCTCTCTCTCTCTCTCTCTCTCTCTCTCTCTCTCTCTCTGACTGCATGTCGCATTATTCTCTTGCCCTTTTTATATTCATAATCATATTTCCCTTGTCCGTATTTTTCAAGTTATCTTCATATCTTTCTTATAGTTAGTTTAATTACATAAACATACTTGAAATTCTCTCTCTCTCTCTCTCTCTCTCTCTCTCTCTCTCTCTCTCTCTCTCTGCATCTGTATATTCATTAGTCTCAACAGCTGTTTACCCGGCTGCATATTTCCTCATTTTTTCACTTTTTCACATACTCATAATTCTTTACCAGGTCCTCTCTCTCTCTCTCTCTCTCTCTCTCTCTCTCTCTCTCTCTCTCTCTCTCTCTCTCTCTCAGACGCTGAAGTTCCCTCAAAGTCCTCTCGCTCTCGCTCCATCACGTGGAAAAACCACCGTTTTCGGACACGGCTCCATTAACTTCTTTTTGGTCGCAATAAACCTCAAGACGTCTTTCCGGGTGCGATTCAAAAAAAAAAAAAAAAAAAAAAAAAAAAAAAGAAAAATCGCCTTTCTGTTCTTTCCAATTTCCTATCATGGGAGACTGATTTCGGTTGAATTCCTAATGGAGACATCCAAGGGGAACGGTACAGCACCACCCAGTCCCAGTCCGATGGCCGGATACGGTCAACAAAACCAATGACGTGACCCCACACATAAGCCACGTGTCGATCTGGAGAGATTCTGGAAAGGTATCATCATCATCATCATCATCGTCTTGATGTTCAGTCCTGTTATTCTGGGACGGACGTGTTTGCATTCTCTCTTCCTGGGTTACGAAGGAGTGCGAAAACTCTGCTAGGAGAGGTCATTCGCTCACACCGATCCAACGTCCGGATAAGAAACAAGGGAGCGTTGAGTTTAGGCCTAATGCTCACCCTCGTCAAAGCAATTTGTAACCGGAGCCTAGCAACAAATATTTACACTCTGGTGCGTGGGGAAATGAGTCACAATGATGCCCGAAGCCGTAGTAGTTTTATCAGAAGCTTATTGCCCCCGCACAACACCCTCTGCAAATATGTACGGGCTGGTGCGTGGGGCAATGAGCCACAGTGATGCCCGAAACCATAGTTGTGTTGTCCGAGAACATCTGGTAACTGTGTCCAGAAGGCGGAGCCTAATTCTCGACTTAAATTAAAACCCCTGAGCTGTATTTAAGTAAATCATGTCAAGTCTTTCAGTGGACAATTGATGACACTGTTATTTCTAGAGTGTGGGATTTATTTCTAAACATGGGCTTTAAAAATCCAGCTGTATTTTAAGTTGATAATAGCAATACTGGCGGTTATGCAGTTCGAAAGTTTAATACATAAAGGAATAAGCTTGTCATGAACATTTCTATAAATAGTAGAAATAGTTACTGTGCATTTCAGAATTGTAATCCATAAATGAAAATTTACAAGTAACTCATACTAAATAGTCATGAGTCATAATTAAATTTCATATCTGCATAATTACATTTTTTATATGCCAAAATCTGGCGTATTTTCAATACGAAATCTTAAAGTGATCAAAGTGATGGACAGTGAACAACTGTTCATAGACATTTCTCGCTAAATAATCGTTTCCATAATTCGTAGTTATTAGCTGTCGATGAACCTCGAATGTTTAGCTCAGAAATGAAATTGGTCCTTTATTTGGCGAAAATGAATCTCGTTGGTTTCATAAGTAAAAAAAAAAAAAATCTTACTCGGATGATCATGCGATTTTGTATCAGCGCTAAAATGTCGATTCAGTTTATCCACGGCTACACTCCAAACAAAAGCCCCTGACAGCCTAATAAAAAAAACGAAAGTGTTAAATTTCCTATTTCTAATTTAATTTTTAAATTTAGCTTTTGTGCATCTCGAAGAATAACCTCAGGAAAATGTTCTCGGCCATTCTTCGAGAGCATTTGGAATTTCGTCATTTTGCATTTTTCCGCTGGAGAGAGAGAGAGAGAGAGAGAAATCTTTTGTTCCCGGAATCCAACCAGTGATCCCAAACTCTAAACATTTTGCGGCATGCGAAATATTTTCCCGTTGTCTGTAAGTTCCAGCTCTCGCTCGGATATAGAAATAAAAAAAAAAATCAATAATACAAATCACAGTCTGGATTATTATTTCTTTCTTTTTTTTTGTTACCTTCGAAAGTAGCATTACATTGGAGTAATGTTCCTGGGAAAGAACCTTAATACAACTGAAATTATTATCGGGACAGTTGCTTATTTTGGGAAGTAATAATGGATGCCGAATTGACACTCGGCTTTCCTCTGTGTTCCATGAATTATTTTGCCGAATTGGATTGGGTCAGACTTGCCTGCCTCTGTGTCTTCCGTAAACAAAAGCTTGAAAAATATTTGCCTTTTAGATTTTTCCCATTTTTTTCATATATTTTTTTTGTTCATGGACGGAATCGATTCTTTTGTTTATGCAGTCCATCAATCACAGAATAAACTGCAAAAGAGTTTTATCTTTCCTCCAAGATTGTCAGATTTGTTTTAACTAATCCCTCATTAAAATGTCACTTTTAAACGCAGCGTTGCCACACTTAAATTTTTTGGCATTTTTTTAGAACTTGGACACCCAAACTTTCACTAAATTTTCAACTTTTGTGCCACATGCGAAGTCAGTAACATCTTGGCCCCTAACCTTTTCCGACATTATGTGTAAGCTTTATTATACACCAGTATAGGGCAAATATTATTAGTAGAATTTGGTGGCAGGGCCTTAAAATGTGCCAGGAGTTGGTGTCATGTTCTAAGAAAGAGCAGGTTTGTTCACAGTTGATCCAAATTTTATTTTTATTTACTTTTTGTATTTTTATTTTTATTTTTAAAAATTTTTTTTGTTTCCATCCTTGAATTAGTTTTTTATAATTTTCTTTATATCTGTTAATTTTATTCGCATTTGTAATAGATTTTTGTATGATTGTGTTATTTCAAATTTTTGAGTTTTAACAAATTTTTGAGTTTTAAATGAGACCGAGTTGGCGCATGACGTCACTGGGCGAACGGACGGGATATCTACCCATCAGTTAAGTCAAGAAGGTATAGCAGAAAGGAGTCGCGAAAATGCGATCTTTCTTAGGCCATGGTGTAATCAGTATTCGAAGACTAAGTAATTCGCATCGATAACGATCGTAACTATTGATGGTGATCAGCCTTTTTTTTTTCCACTGTATTATTACTAAGTTAAAAAGTGGATTTTTTTCAACCTGACTCTGTTTCCGACATTCATTGTCTCTCTTTGTATCTGCCATTGGCTGGGTAGAGCTATGTCAGGCTATACACCAAGGCTGGGAAGAGCTATGTCAGGCTACATACCAAGGCTGGTTAGACTGTGTCAGGCTATATACCAAGGCTGGGTAGAGCTATAGGTCACTCTATATATGAAGGCTGGGTAGAGCTATGTCACTCTATATACGAAGGCTGGGTAGAGCTATGTCAGTCTATATACCAAGGCTGGGTAGAGCTATGTCAGGCCATATACCAAGGCTGGCTAGAGCTATGTCAGGCAATATACCAAGGCTGGGTAGAGCTGTGTCAGGCTATGTACCAAGGCTGGGTACAGGTATGTCAAGGCTGGCTGAGTATAGCTATGTTGGGCTACATATCAAGGCTGGTTAAGCCATGTCGGGCTATAGGCTGTGGACTTATGTCAGGCTGTGTCCAGGCTGGGTATATGTCATTCTATATACCAAGGCTGGGTAGATCTATGGTTATGTCTGGGTTGAGCTATGCCTATATACCAAGTCTGGGTAGAGCTATGTCATACCAAGGCTGGGTAGAGCTATGTCAGGCTATATACCAAGGCTGGGTAGAGCTATGTCAGGCTATATAACAAGGCTGGGTAGAGCTATGTCAGGCAATATACCAAGGGTGGGTAGAGCTATGTCAGGCTATGTACCAAGGCTGGGTAGAGCTATGTCAGGCTATATACAAAGGCTGGGTACAGCTATATCAGGCTACATACCAGGGCTGGTTAGATCTATGTCAGGCTATATACCAAGGCTGGTTAGAGCTATGTCAGGCTAACCAAGGCTGGGTCGAACTATGTCAGTCTATATACCAAGGCTGGGTAGAGCTATGTCAGGGAATATACCAAGGCTGGGTAGATCTATGTCAGACTATATACCAAGGCTGGGTAGATCTATGTCAGGCTATACACCAAGGCTGGGTAGAGCTATGTCAGGCTATATACCAAGGCTGGGTAGAGCTATTTCAGGGTGTGGCCACAATACACTCAAACATGCCGTCAACATACGTCGGCATCTTATCACATACATGTAATAATTAGGTTGAATACAAGGCAGTGACCGTAAGTAGAGAACTAACGGGTTGCCCTTGAGCAAGAGCCTGTGCCAGCAACAAGCCTGGTGTAATATAATACAAACGAACGAAGTGGAGAACTAATCTTTGACAAGTGCTGGATAATTGTATGAGGCATTTGTCAGGACTACCAGTGAGTCGTTAACTTGTATTCAAGCTGTTTGTGATGTGTGTGTGCGACAAATCACCAACATGTTTTATGACATGTATGCTTAGGTTTGATTTGTTGGAAAAAAGTTACGACAGGTAACAGGAATATTAAATCCTTTAAAAAAAATAGAGATGTTCCCAAAACTTTATGAACACAAGAATCTTTTAGTTTATAGATACTTTTTGGAGCTGACTGTATATTTCCAAAGATGATGTATATGAAGACTCAGTCCTCAGTCCTGTCTCTGATTCCCCAATGTACTGAAGCTGTAACTTCTGGTTAGTGGCAAGGTGCACGAACTTCCGCCTATCACGATTAGCTTCAGTGATGTCGACTGCGATATTTATCGTCAAGAAAAATTTAAAAATTTTTTTTTGAGGATTTCTAGAATGATTTGCGCTACCACTAAAAATACTGAAATTCTGTTTTGCGACCAAATTTTACCAGCAAGCTTCGTCACCTTTCCAGGAATGCATAATCATTTTAAAAATTTACGCAGTAAGAGTTTCATGAGAATAAGCCTTTGCACTGAAACGCTCGAAAATACTTTATAAATACAGAACTCATATTAAATAATGAATGCTACAGCTAATGTTCATTAAATAAACAAGTAAAGAAATGCGCCGAAGTTTCTTCGGCGCGATCGGTTTTTCTGTACAGCCGCTACAGCGTACAATCAAGGCCACCGAAAATAGATATATCTCTTGGAGGTCTCAGTATAATGCTGTATAAGCCGCGGCCCATGAAACTTTAACCACGGCCCAGTGTTGGCCTATCCTATATCGTTGCCAGAAGCACGATTATGGCTAACTTTAACCTTAAATAAAATAAAAACTACTGAGGCTAGAGGGCTGCAATTTGCTATGTTTGATGATTGGAGGGTGGATGATCAACATACCAATTTGCAGCCGTCTAGCCTCAATAGTTTTTAAGACGTGAGGGGTGACAGAAAAAGTGCGGACAGAAAAATGTGCGGATAGAATAAAGTGCGGACGGACAGACAAAGGCGGCAAAAAAGTTTTTTTTTTACAGAGAACTAAAAATCAAAATAAGCGATAATTTTCGGTTTTTATTATGAGACGGAAAACAAAACTGCAAAAATGGAGCATGTCGACTCGTAAATAATAAAAAAAATGTAAGATAAACCTTTTTGTTTATTTATTCACTTTGAAACATCCCTAATACATCTCTTAATTTCCATTTTATCTAAAAGTAAAAGCAAATGTATTTTTGAGTTAGCCAACGGAATAATGAAAGTGGCTTTCACCACATCTTTTACTGTTTAACATATATAACTGTCAGTCATTATATATACAATAACTGTTTTCAACAAAGGTAATACCATGTACCTTATCTGCCAGATTCTCGTAGGTTTATAACAGACCCTATGGAATATACAGGGAAGTATTTGAAGTATATCGAAATGTGCGCATGCGCGCACGTGTGACCACGCATTTGACAGAAAACCAGTAATATTAAGGATGTTTCTCATGTGACTTAGCATGATACCTCAGGAAAGGGTGAACATTGATAAAGTTTGGATTAGTTGTTCCTAATGTGAATTTTTTAAGATTATCAAAAATCCATATTAGAAATCCATTCAATCAGTTATGAATGTTTAGCTTTCTCTCTCCATATATATATACTGTATATATATATATATATATATATATATATATATATATATATATATATATATATATATATATATATATATATATATATATGTATATATGTATGTATGTATGTGTGTGCATATATATACCGTATATACAGTATATATTATACATCAAATATAAGGGAGCCCATAGAAGCGCCAAAATGTGGAAAATAAAGGCTCTACTTCAGAGACCAAACCGTCTCTCTCCTCAGGCAAATATTTGATGGAATTCTGTTTTAACAGAAAATATTTCACAGTCATTTATTATAGACTTTTATACATAAATATATTTGTATATATATATATACAGTATATATATATATACAGTATATATATATATATATATATATATATATATATATATATATATATATATATATATATATTTATACATATATATATTTGTATATTATATATATATATACATACATATATAGATATCGTGTCTACTCCCCTATCGAGGGATGGTTACTGAGAACGGACTAGAGCGCGATCATTGACTCGTTCATATTTTAAATGCTAAATTATGGATGAAGCCTTTGCGCAGAAAAACCACTTCTAAAAACGCCCAAGCACGGAAACGCAGGCACTTATATATATATATATATATATATATATATATATATATATATATATATATATATATATATATATATATATATATATATATATATATATATATATATATATATATATACTGTATACTCGTATATATAATATTCTGTAGAGAGACAGATGGATATACAAACCAAAACATTCAAAAAAAAGTATTTTTTTCTTTTCCATAATTTTTACCTGTTAGTCATTTGGCGTCTTATTCTTCTCTCAAGCCAAAAATCCCTTTAATGCGCTATTTTCACGATTCCGCCCAACCTTAGAACTTCACTTTGCTGCTGAAAAAAGAAAGAGGAAAAAATTGCCCTTCCTAATAATTACTTAAACAGAGGTGACTTCGTGCAGCAAAGTGCGACGCTCGACGCCGATCAATTAAAACACCAATAATTTATTCTCGCTTTCGGTGCGCATTTGTTATCAACAGCTTTTCAATTAATAAAATGGTCACCGGCGTTGCCACAAACGCCTTTCCCTCTTGCTCCTCCAAACCTTTCTATACTTTCTATTTTTGAGTATTATGCTTTTTATTTCCATCAGCTTTCAGCCTGCATTTCCTCCCAACCTTTCTATGCTTGCTGTTTTCGAACACTTTTCCTTTTTTCCCATTAGTTTTCGTCTTTATTTCCTCCAAACCTTTCTGAGCTTTCTATTTACGAATATTTTCCCTTTTTACCCATCAGCTTTCGTCTTTATTTCGTATAAAACCCTTCTAAGCTTTCTATTTTCGAATATTGTGCTTTTCATTTCGATGAACTTTCTCCTTATTTCCTCCAAATCCTTATATAATTTCTTTTTTTCGGCTTTCAGACTTTATTTTCTCCAAATCCTTCTGGGCTGTCTATTTTCGAATATTTTTTTTTTCAATCTGCTTTCAGACTTTATTTACTCCAAATCCTTCAATGCTTTCAATTTTCGACTATTTTGCTTTTTCTCCATCAGATCTCAGTCTTTATTTCCTCCAAACCGTTCAGTGCTTTCTATTTTCGAATATTTTGCTTTTTCTCCATCATATCTCAGTCTTTATTTCCGCCAAATCCTTCTATGCTTTCTGTTTTGGAATATTTTGCTTTTTATTCCCATCAACTTTCTCCTTATTTCCTCCAAATCCTTCTATGCTTTCTATTTTCGTATATTTTGCTTTCTCTCCATCAGTTTTCATTTCAGTCTGTATTTCCTCCGAAGGGAAATTATATATATATATATATATATATATATATATATATATATATATATATATATATATATATATATATATATATATATATATATATATACATTATATATATTATATACATATAGTCACAATTTTGATTTGCTTTTTATGTCCGTTTTACTTATTTCAGAAAATAAAACTTTCATGTAATGGGTCATGCTTTAAATAAAATACAAAAATATTGAGAAAAAATGATTAAATCTGGAAAGGGTGTCTAGAAATAGTATTCAAGGCTGATTTAAAATCTTCAGTTTTCATAACAACATATGAAATGTAATGGGTGCATTCTAAATTATTTATTTTTTAATATTTATCTCCAGTACCAGCTACTTAGGTATTCTATACATTGAAATCTATTCTCTTACCTCTTTAAAGAAGAATCTCCACCTTTTAAAGGTTTAAAAGTTGCTAATGAACAGCAGAGGAGAGGGACAATGTCCTAGTGACCGAAAATATGCACATATAAATCTCGACCCACGTGAGACCCGGGAGAGCTGAAAAACGGTTGCTGATGACTTATCAGATCTGTGGAAACTCTCCAGTGAAGTTGTGTACCAGAGAAAATCTATCATACACTAAGCCGGGATTGAGCTTAGTACCAACCCAGTGGAAATGTCACTGGCACAAGCATTGTGCTGTCACTACCCTTCATTAATGCGCAAAGTAAAGTACATAATTAATTTTTTGTAGAAAATAATATCTGCTGTATTGTATGGGGTAAAATGTATACATTTAGAATTTTATGTTTTGGAGTATAGGATTTTGGTCGTATGAACTAGAAGTTGTATTCCGGACATTGCAAATCTGGCAGGGGAATCAGTATCCTTTATATTTATCCTATGAAATCGGTGCCGTGTATATTCTATGGGATGGGATTGATAATTATAATTGTTAATCGACAAATTATAGTTCTAGGTGGAAAAGCAGGATGCTGAACGTTCAGTTCCTTTAATTAGGGAAAGTAGCAAAGTACTTGAAAAGAAATAGAGAAGTACCGCATAAGCCATTTAAGATAAATGAAAAAACAAATGAGATAAAACAATAAAAACAATGAAGAGAGGCTCATGTGACTAGCTAGCCTAGTAAAATTCATTTGCATCTTGTTCGAACTTCTGACGCTGCAATGATTCAACTAGACGATTAGGAAGATCATTCCATAATCTGATAACGGTTGGAATAAAACTTCTACATAGGTGTGTTATTCAACTTAATATAAGGAAAGGCGAGACTGTTAGAATGTACTGCATTTCTAGTACTACAAGGTAAACCACTATTCTTGGAAGATCTGAATGCTAACGATGGAGAAAGTGATGAAAAAGTCGATTTGAAGTCAAGAATGATCGTGAGAATTTAAAGTGATTTTCAAGTAGTTACAGAAACACAATCAATGACGAGATTTTGGAGGCGTGGATCCAAAGTCCTGCGGCCACCAACAATCATGCTTTGTGTTTAAGATTCAGATTTATTCCCAATAACTTGCTCAGTGCAATAATTCTGGCTAAATCTACGTCGAGAAAATCTGCCACCATAAGTCAACAGTCAGATGAGATCGTCTCAAATAATATACCATCACCTGTAAAACCAAACATTCTGTTTTCTAGACAAAACCATACGTAGTGTACATAAGAGAAATGGTAGTGTGCACCATAAACGCTACCCTGAAGAGCACTAGCGATTACATTCCTGTATTCACTAAGGTACCTATCATCAGCAACCCTCTGCACTCAAGTCCATGCATATTCATTTATAATACTCGGAAATCCAACTGAAACTCCCATCTGTCCCTTTTGGAAATTGAGTCCATCATGATTAACTAGAGCAAAAGCAGTACTAAAGTGAAGACGCGGCTCAACATGTATTATATATAGATATGTGTGTGTGTATATATATATATATATATATATATATATATATATATATATATATATATATATATATATATATATATATATATATATATATATAAATATAAATTTCTGGCTCACATCAGGATCGAACCTAGGTTTTCAATTCGATCCTGATGTGAGTCAGAAATTTATTTCTGTTCCACACGTGACTGTGTGTTGATTATTTCTATATATATATATGTGTATATATATATATATATATATATATATATATATATATATATATATATATATATATATATATATATATATATATATATATATATATATAATATATTTATCAATCTATCTATCTAACTATATATATATATATATATATATATATATATATATATATATATATATATATATATATATATATATATATATATATATATATATATATAAGTGTATGCCTGAGTGTGCTTGTGCATGTGCAGACACCTTCCACCGAGATGAACAGTATTTTTGCAGTAATTTCTACTGTAGCAAAAAAATGGGCGAAATCCTGCATTGTGATAAAGTTTAACTATCGTCATAAAATAACGGAAGTTTACATTGTGATAAAATTTAACTATCTTTGTTTATTTGCATGTGTTTTGTTTATGGGTAGAGTATACGGGCTGTTGCAACAATTAACTTTAGGTTTCATTTACGCAATTGAGGGGCTTGAGGCCTTTCACGCCATTTATTTTTTCATTCCCGGGTTCGCAGAGGGTACATTATATATACGCATATTCCCTTATGCGTATATGTATATTTTTTTATATTCAGTATGTATATGTATATATATATATATATATATATATATATTTATGTATATATATATTATTTATGTATGTCTGTATAGACATTTATAAATATATATATATATATATATATATATATATATATATATATATATATATATATATATATATACACATGGACAGACATAACTATTTATATATGTTATATATACACACACACACACACACACATATATATATATATATATATATATATATATATATATATATATATATATATATATGTGTGTGTGTGTGTGTGTGTGTGTGTGTGTGTGTGTGTAGAGGGAGAGAGAGAGAGAGATATATTGTAATTATTATTAAAATAGTTTAACAGACCACTGAGCTGACTTGCAGCTCTCATAGGGCTGGCGTGTGTTTGTGTATGTGTGTCTGAGAGAGAGAGAGAGAGAGAGAGAGAGAGAGAGAGAGAGAGAGAGAGAGAGAGAGAGCCAAATCAGGTACTCGGAAGGGTTGTTGATTATCGTTGATGACTTTGATTATAAAGAAAGTTATTCGCGTAGTAAATGAAAAATAAACGTCACATGAGAGGTAATAATGTTGGGAAAATATAAGTAGGGAAAAACGTATTTGAAACAAATCTATACGAAAAAAACCTGACGTGGTGTCCAAATAAAATTAACTAGAAGACGTATCAGCTGTGTGCTAAGTACAAAAGTCATTAAGAAATGTAGGAACCATGAAAAAATCATGGTTTGTAACGATACAAACTCCCCCCAAAAAAAAAAAAATTCATAAACCATAAAAAAATATTGATTTCAAATAATTTCGTAGCCATAACAAAACTGATAAAATATATGAATTGTGTGAATATGAGGCGAAATGATCAGATTTTATCAAATGAGCTTCATAAATCCTAATTCCTGTTCGCAACTGTTTTACCACTTTAATAATATGTGCATTCCGGTGTGAATATAATGACAGATGGCAGCTATTAACCACTGATGCATTACTCGACCAAGTTCGAATATTACTAATTCATTATACAAAAAATAATAAGTTCATTCATTAACCACGGACGTTTACTGTACATAAAAGCGAATATATCATACACACAGTAGTATATATATATATATATATATATATATATATATATATATATATATATATATATATATATATATATATATATTTATATATATATATATATATATATATATATATATATATATATATATATATATATATATATATATATATATATATATATATATATATATATGCACCCTTAAGTACGATAGGCCAAAAATCTCCATTTCGTGGGTACTCCTTCCTCAAACCTACTGGTTTCCTTTCTCTCCCCAGGACCAAGACACCTCAAAAGCTCTGACTAACTTTGCCCTTGTGCTTATCACCTTGTCTCCATATCTCAGCAATGCCATAACCATACCATAGCACCCCTACTTGAGTCCTTTCAAATCCTGGCACCTTCAGCTCACCAACTGCATAATTTCCCTCCTTGCATCAGTAAGCACTCTGCAGTTTACATTAATCACTTCAACTCTCGCATCAGTCAACTCTGCTTGTCGCATGCGATGCAAAGAGTCTCGGTGAAATTCCGCCATTCGGGTCTTTTCTGTGCTTTGTCTTCCATAGGTTTTCACTCATCTCCAGCCTCCCTTCTCAGAGTTCTTATCCAAGTAGGTCTCGGTTTAATAACTCTTTTGGTGTCCACTGGAAACCCCGCTGACACTATTGTGTGCCATAAACCATTCCCCCATCATTGTCGTCTCATCTGCATAAGGAACTTTAGTAGATTTCTCTTATGGTATTACTTCTAACTCTGTCTTGAACTAACTCTCTCTCTCTCTCTCTCTCTCTCTCTCTCTCTCTCTCTCTCTCTCTCTCTCTCTCTCTCTATATATATATATATATATATATATATATATATATATATATATATATATATATATATATATGTGTGTGTGTGTATATATATATTTTGTATATATATATATTTATATGTATTTAAATGTGTATATATATACATATATAATGTATATGTATACATATAATATATATATGTGTATACAGTATATACATATATATGTATATATGTATGTATATATATATATATATATATATATATATATATATATATATATATATATATATATATATATATATATATAGAGAGAGAGAGAGAGAGAGAGAGAGAGAGAGAGAGAGAGAGAGAGATTGATTTCATGCAGACACATCATGAACGCCATACACATTCACAAATATGCATATCATTTTTTTTCATGAATATGCACACTGAGAGAACATGTTTGTTTACAAGTGTATATGGATTTCCTTTGATTCGTCGACCAAACAGTAAACAAAAAGATAACAGATATCGAAAAGAAACGAGAAAAAGACCTTTTGAAACTTATTTCCATTGGTGTAACGTACTAGACATTACGGACCTACGAAATAAAACAATTTTTTCCGAATAAAAAATATATGACAGTTGTTTTGTTACTTTTCTTTTACAACAATTTTTTTTTCATAGTCATTGAATGATTTTATCAACCCTGAATTTTTGTTTATAATAAAAGAAGTCATAAAAGTCAACACTGATATAACAGAGCAATAAAAATGTCCTCCTTTTTTTTCATGTGTCGTCTATCCTCTCCCTGGCTCCTCCCCACCCCCCCAACAACTCTCACCCCCTTCCCCCTTCGTGCCATCCCCCTCCCTCCCTTCCCAAAGCGAATGCAAATAGTCTGTGAGCTTACGTTTCGCTGACTTCTTGTATCCGTGTTCTCAAAAAAAAATAAATAAAATAAAATAGTATAAAAATAACTGAGGGCTGATTCTTTTTAAACTTTTTTTTTTACTTAAATCAGTAATTGAGACGAGAATCATCTTACCCAGTCAATTGTCCCATAAATGAAAAAAGTGCCAAACTTTGTAGAAACTCAAGAAAAAATTAATTGATGTAGATATTCCGAAACAGACGTGGCAAGGTGATGTACAGACAGTTATTCAGGGTATCTGCTGACGTAATTGGTAGTCAAGATGCCAACCTGATGGATTAAATCAGGACCGAAAATGAAAGGCAGGCGAATAAATGCACCAAATAAATTTCTACCTCTCGTCGGGATCGAACCCAGGGATGTCGAGTGTCAGGCAGGGGAACCACCGCTCGAAAGTCCTGATCCTTTCCCTCGGAAGTCCTGAGTTTTTTCACTCAAAAGTCCCGGAGTCGATCCCAAGGTGAGGTAGAAGTATATTTCTATTGTGCACTTAATTTTTATTTTATTTTGAAAATCACCAAATAATAATGAGTTTTTCACTCAAAAGTCCCGGAGTCGATCCCAAGGTGAGGTAGAAATGTGTCTATTGTACACTTAATTTTGATCTTATTTTGAAAATCACTAAATAAAAATGAGTTTTTCACTCAAAAGTCTCGGAGTCGATCCCAAGGCGAGGTAGAAATAGATTTCTGTTGTGCACTTAATTTTTATTTTATTTTGAAAATCACCGAATAAAAATGAGTTTTCCACTCAAAAGTCCCGTAGTCGATCTCAAGGTAAGGTAGAAATATGTCTATTGTACACTTAATTTTGATCTTATTTTGAAAATCACTAAATAAAAATTAGTTTTTTACTCAAAAGTCCCGGAGTCGATCCCAAGGTGAGGTAGAAATATATTTCTATCGTGCATTTAAGTTTGATCTTATTTTGAAAGTCACCAAATAAAAATATTGTTTCGTTAATCACATACACTATTCCATCGCTTACATTTTGAAAGAGAAAGTTACAACGTCAAAAAGATGATTTGCTGATGTCGCTAGAAGTAAAACAGTATTTTCACTTGCTTATTTCATTCTGACCACTAATGAAACACGCAGGTAGGAAAAGATCCCGGTGACATTTTCGGATACTTATAGCTTATATTTAATTGATAACCTGATAAAAAAAGCACTTGGTTAACGATTAGTTTTTTTTTTAGAATTGCTTCTTCATTGCGTGTGTTAATTGATTTGTGATCAACATCATCAGTATCTTAATTATCAAAATTTTCGTTTTCCTATCAATATTCCGTGTAAAAACAGTTGTAGTTATATAACAAAATACAAGTGGTTGAAATTAAAATAAATCCTCTTTACTGGTTCCATAGTTTTCTGTATAGTTTCTACAATTTATCCTTTTTCTCTCAATCAGACACAGTTTTATGAGAGTCGAGTGTCTCCTTAAAAGGCAAAAATCTAATTATTTCATTTGAATCCGATGGATTTTTAGTTTTCTGTAAAAGAAAACTATTGTGCCGGCCTTGTCTGTCCGTCCGCACTTTTTTCTGTCCGCGCTTTTTCTGTCCGCCCTCAGATCTTAACAACTAGTGAGACTAGAGGACAAATTGCAGCCCTCTAGCCTCAGTAGTTTTCATTTTATATAAGGTTAAGTTAGCCATAATCATGCTTCTGGTAACGATAAAGGATAGGCCATCACCGGGCCGTGGTTAAAGTTTCATGGGGCGCGGCTCATACAGCTTTATACCGAGACCACCGAAAGATAGATCTATTTTCGGTGGCCTAGATTATACGCTGCAGCGGCTGTACAGAAAACTCGAATGCGCCGAGGAAACTTCGGCGCATTTTTCGCCTGCTATTTATTTCTACGCATATTTTCCCACAGTTTATCCTTTTTCTCGTTATCAAAAAATTTTTATGAGAGTCGAGTATCTCTCTAGAAGCAAAAAATGTAATAATTTCATTTGAATCCGACGGAAATTTTCATCCTTTTTTTTTCTACCCATATTTCATAACTGCCATAAATTTGAAGATGCTTTGGAATGCCGACAGCTTCCGGTCACTCTGCCATTCTCCTTCGTAGCAATTAATCATCCAGTTATGCTGCTGACAACTGGCGAGTCTAGTCCCTGCTGACAAGTCGCTGTCAGCTGACGAGTTTAGCTGACAGCGTCATTTCAACTTGTAATGAAAAGTTATTTCAATTTTTTTTTTCAGTGAATGATTTCGTATGGGCACTTCCGGTTGTCTAACACATATCTCTTCCGTTGATAAGTATATTTACATGATTAAATATATATATATATATATATATATATATATATATATATATATATATATATATATATATATATATATATATATATATATATATATATATATATGTGTGTATATATATATATATATTATATATCATCAACACACAATCACGTATTAGAAATAAATTTCTGACTCACGTCGGATATTTATGGAAAGCAAGGGCGTTACCCACTGATTAAACCTGATTATTATCCATTGCTTAAATGGAGAAATATTTATAATATTTACCATTGATTACATGACTCACGTCGGGATCATTTCTGGAAAGCTCTCAAGTCTAAAAGTCCTCTCTCTCTCTCTCATCTCTCTCTCTTCTCTCTCTTGTTTAATCTAAATGAGTGCGAAATATTATAGCGAAAACAGCAAGAAAAGAGAATTTTATGTAAAATTGCTTAAATGGAGAAATATTTATGATATTTACCATTGATTACATGGAGAAATTATTTCTCTCTCTCTCTCTCTCATTGATTAATTTTTTAATTTTTATTATAAAAACATTTAAAATATTCATTATTAAGTTTTTTATATAACATTTATAATTAATTTAGTGGAGAATTATTTACAATATTTATCATTAATTGGATGGAGAATTATTTACAATATTTATCACTAAGTGGAGAAATATTTACAATATTTATCATTAATTAAGTATTAAATTATTTACAATACTCATCATGAATTAAATAAAGAATTATTTGCAATATTTGTTATTTACTTCTTGAGTCCCGTTATGACTAAGTGGTCATCATGCCACACTCCTAAAGTGCGTTGAATTTTGGGGGTGCGGTTGCTGCCCCTATGACCCTGTTATAATTAATGGTCACGGGAGTTTACGTGGCAAAGGTACCTCATTCATTGGTGGTTACCCGTCCAAGAACTGCTCCCACATAACACTGGTTGAGGTAACCCATCCGAGTATTGAACAAACCTTGCCTAGTGTAGTCGAGCATTCATCTTAAAATCGGCCTGTCGAATTACAAACAATTGGCGGGCTATGTTGTAGATGGTCAGCCAATCACGTATATGTTTTTCAGTCATACTTCTCATTAACCAGTCATACTTCTCATTAACACTGATGAGAATTACTGCGTTAAATTGGCTTTGAATGAATTATTGATTAGAATGCTATTAATTAGAAAATCACGTTTCTCACGACAAATTATGCAATTATTTCCATGACAATATTAGACAATAATTGACTTTATGACAGCCAATCACTTTGTTGCCTAGGTCTAAGTATGCAGTGACCTTGTGACTAACACTCGTGAATCCGCCAACCACGAAGTTGATATTCAACCAATAATGCTGTAGGTGCGATAATTTTAAGTTCCGGAAGATCCATATCCTTTGTTCTTCAGAATTTTTTAGGAGAACTTCTAGGATTACTGTTGACAAGAAGAATGTAGAAAGCTGTGTCAATGTTGAATCAGTACAGTGAATTATGACGTATGATAATTGGTCGGCATACTGTTGTTTCTACCCTTGGGAAAAACATAGTGTTAGAGCTGTGATTTAACCTTAAAAAATGAACATCTTCAAACGCAACTTTAAAACGCAAGAGCAACTTTCATTACACTGTCAGGCTGTACAGTTCCGCAGATACCGAGCTAGAATCACAAATTCAATGGTCAACCAGTTTCTTCAATCTTTCACGCCATTAGCTCTCAAAGTAATAAATTCTCTACCCTCTTCTGTGTTCCCGGACTCATTCGCCCTATTTCACTGACACTTCTGCAGGGCTGGAATTACTTTAGGTGGGCTACCCTCCTCTGTAAAAAAAAATATATACTTGGAGAACGCAAACCTCCTTCCTCTAAGGCTAAACAACCTAGACCTATCGAGAAAGAAAAAAGGAACCTCCCTCACAAGAGTTACTTTCCTATCTCTCACAATCCAGTCATTCACTGTAAGCAACGTTGCATGTCTTTAGTGGAATTTACGGAGAAATCAATACGTAACCTTTTTGCGTAATCTTGTTGACAAACGAACAGACAGACATATAAGAATGCTGGGAACAGAAGGGATGAAAAAGTTACCCAGTATAATGATTAATGCTACTGTTCTTTCATTTGCTTATTTTTATTCATTTACTTACTTTATTTATTTTTATCTATTTTTTATTTATTCTATTATATTTATTAAATGCTATTTATTTTTTTTGCTTCAGTATTTTTTATATTTTACATTTTTTTATCTATTTGTTTATTTTTTCATTCATTTATTTATTTATTTTGATGTATTTATTTATTTATTTTCATCTATTTATTTATCTATTTGTCTTACAGTTTAATGGACATCTAAACTTTGTATTAGCTCGGATAATTAATTCCCTTTTGACAGAAGGATGTGTTTTGTGAATACTTGATTGAATCATGTTTGTTTTACCGACTGACTGACAGATTTAGCGATCTTAAATGGCGTCGCACGACTTATGGTCACTGGTTCCTCGTCACGTCCCGCCTGTCCAACTATCCTCGTCATCTCCAAAGGATATACTCTGAGACACCTGGCCAGGTGTGTTCATTCTTGTAATCATCATAAACAAAATAAACAACAATATTGATCTCGCCCTGTTGGGAGCGCCTGTCCTTGCTTTTGTTGCTGCTGGTGTTGTCGTTGCTGCAAATGTTGTTTTTGTTGTTGTTATTGTTGTTGTTTTCCAGCAGCCACAGATCTGTTGCTACGAAGTTCAGAGGTTGGCACTTTTTAATCCCAGAACCTTTAATCGGTTTGACCGTTCGTGTAATTGAGATATTGTTTTATTCTCGTATATTGGCGAGACTTGACAAAAAAAGATAAAAAAGATAGAAAAAGGAATGGCGTACACACACATACATACATAGTTATTTTCACCGTCTCCTATCAACGTGGAAATAAAAAAAAAAAAGAAAATTGTTTGGGAATGCGTACACGGGTACATAGTTATTTTCACCGATTCATATCAACGTGCGTCGGACCGACCTCACGGCATATTTTCTTTTGATTCAAACCTGGCTATCCCTTTCGCTTGGGCTGCGTAAAAGCCCCAGAAAGCATTCCTGAAATGCTCTGTATGGGACGAATCTAAACTCTTTTTCTTTTTTTTTTTTTTTTTGATACTTGTTTTGGCTCTGTCCGATACTGGTTTCGCTTATTTTTTTATTTGGCGAAAACATGCAGCTGGTCTGCATAACACTAGCAATAATTTCTCTGCATTTTAAAGGATTTGTTGTTTTTTTATTGTTTTTTTTTTCGCGCAGAAAACGCTCCCACGTCGTTCTATACGGAGCGAAGCTTATCGTTTTTTTTTTTATACCTGTTCGATACTTGTTTAATTTTTTTGTCCAAAGCATAAATCTGGTCACAATAAATCTGATGATGATTTCTTCGCATTTCTTCTAGCTGAAGAAATTTAGGCTGTAAACAAGAAGAAAATTATTAATTATTTCTTTGAACTGTTTCTGTTCTGTCCGATACTTGTATTTTTCATCTGTAACTCAGAACATGCAGCTGGTCTGCATTAATCTGGTTTTGATTTCTTTTCATTTGAAAGGATGCCGTACTTACTTTTTCCTAACAACATAACAGAACAGCACAGATAATCTAAATAGTCCCAGTTTTCTGATAAATCGAAGGGAAAAGAAAATACTCAGAGTTAGTATAATTTGATGACGTCCTTTAGAAATTATGTTTCTCTCTGAAAAATGCATTTTTAGAGAAACGATTTAAATAGTAGGCTGCTGACTGTACTTGAGAGTTAAGTACTTCAATGTAGTGGTCTGCTTAAAGTACCTAATAGTAATATATAATAATAATAATAATTAATAATAACGAGAGTAGCAACTGATGTTGTTATTGCTGTTGTTGTTTTCCAGCAGCCACAGATCTGTTGCTACGAAGAGCAAATTTGGATGTCCTGCCGTGTCCATTGCTTACCTCCATTTGAATCCGACTCATGACAATTCGTTTTCTTCTTCAATAATCGAGAAAACTACCCATGTTTCAGGTGGACTAATGATCTGTAATTATACTGATAATCTCCAAATTTTTTTGCCATGGCTCTCTCTCTCTCTCTCTCCATTAAAATTTTGGGCGAAATATTAGGTTTAGGTATAGGTGACTTATCTTATGTTACTATGATATTATTCAGGCTCTCTCTCTCTCTCTCTCTCTCTCTCTCTCTCTCTCTCTCTCTCTCTCTCTCTCTCTCTCTCCATTAAAATTTTGGGCTAAATAGCAGGTTTTAGGTATAGCTGACTTATCTTATGTTACTGTGATAATATTCAGGCTTATTGTTCTCTCTCTCTCTCTCTCTCTCTCTCTCTCTCTCTCTCTCTCTCTCTCTCTCTCTCTCTCTCTCTCTCTCTCTCTCTCCCCAAATTTAAATTTGGGCGAGAAACGATGTCGGCATGACCGATTCGATATTTCAATTTCGTTTCTCTAGAAATGGTCGGCGTAAGGCAGCGAAGAGTAAACACGATATGTTTTGTTATACAGGCAATCTCGCGCTCTAAAAGCATGCAAGCGCTGTCGAAACACCGTCTATTTCGAATAGAAAATAATAAATGCATTCCCTACAAACATCAAATAAAAAAAAAAATAGAACGAGAGAGAGAGAGAGAGAGAGAGAGAGAGAGAGAGAGAGAGAGAGAGAGAGAGAGAGAGCATGGAAGCAAGCAAGCAAGCACAAGCATCGTCAGACACTGGCAAACATTGACGCAAACAGACAAGGTCCCTAAAAAAAAAAAAAAAACCGAGCAGCTGGGTTGGAAACTAGAACAAGCTCCCCAAAAAATATATAGTGATGGAATTTTTATATTTTTTTAGGGGTTTATGGCATGGCGGAGTCATACATATTCATATACTTGGTGTCGAAGCTAGCTGACCTGCCCCCCGCCTGGATACTGACTGCTGCTGACTCCTGCTGTTGCTGCTGCACCTGCTGCTGATGGAAGCGACGAGCGACGACACAGCGCTTTTTTGGGCGGAGGTAGCCAAGGAGGATTGCCTCCACCCCCACCCCCAACATCCAACTCCCCAGCCCCTCCCACTACCAGCCTATCCAAAGTTCATTCCAATAACCCCTAACCATCACCCTTTTCTCTCTCTCTCTCTCTCTCTCTCTCTCTCTCTCTCTCTCTCTCTCTCTCTCTCTCTCTCTTTCCTTTTTTTAATTTATCCATTTATCTGTGCATCTCTCATTACCTCTTTTCTATCTCACTTTCTCTATCTCTGTCTCACTTTCTACCCTTTTTTTAATTGATCCATTTATCTGTGCATTTCTCATTATCTTAATCCTTAGACATCCAAATTGTCGTTTTGTCTTTTTTTTCCTCTCTCTGTCTCTCTTTTTCTCACTTTCTCTATCTGTCTCACTTTCTACCTTTTTTTTTAATTGATCCATTTATCTGTGCATTTCTCTCTACCTTAACCCTTAGATATCCAAAAAATGTCTGTCTTTTGTCTGTTTGTCTTTAACTGTCTATCTGTTACCCTCCCACTGCACAGCCACCCCACCCTTCTTTACCGTCTGTCTGTTTGTCTGTGTGCCACTTCCTTAATCTATCTATCAACCTATCTATCTATCTATCTAACCCTCCTTACTCCCTACCCCTCTCTCTCTCTCTCTCTCTCTCTCTCTCTCTCTCTCTCTCTCTCTCTCTCTCTCTCTAATTGTACCTATCATCTTTCTATCTATTTTTCTCACTTGCACTCACAAACACCGACCAACAGGAGCGCGTGCGGCATATGCACCGCGGCTGTTGTTTTCTGTCGAAAAAAGTTTTCTGGTATTGTTTATTTTATTTTCGTACGTGTCACTTTTTTATGATTTCTTTCGGTTCCGTTAGTTTCGATGGCCGTTCTCCTCCTCCGCCTCTTCCTCCTCCTCCTCCTCCTCCTCCTCCTCCTCCTCCTCCTCCTCCTCCTCCTCCTCCTCCTCCTCCTCCTCCTCTTGCCTCTCCCGCCGGATGGAGCTTTTGCGTAATGAAATTTTATGCTGGACAGCTTCTGGGAAACTTGGTAATGGCGACGCCAGTACTGAATTTCAGCACAACTGATCGATTTGGCAATCAACATACTTTTCCTGCAGTCTCTGGACGTTGGGAGAAGTGAAGTCAGATTATTTTTTTAAGTGATGGAAATAATCCCTTTGTCAAACTATATCTTAATTGTTTTGACGCTAGTATTTTTGGGACGGGTATCAAAGAAACGGTGGGTCGGTTTTTGGTCAGCCTTCCAGGCCTTGTGATTCCATTTTTTCTAAATGTGAAAGCAATCCAAGATCTTGGTTGTTGTGATGCGAGTTCTTTTCAATCAAATATCAGACAGTCTATCCGTCAGTCTCTATTTTGATAGACAACCCATATGGCCTCGGTCGTTGCAACGACAGTTTTTGATATCAAACAACTGATTCTTCGACTGAAATCTTTGGGCACCCTCGATGACATTAGCTGTTGCAGCGGCAGTTTTCAGTGTCTAGACAATCAACTGTCCTCAAGATTTTATTGAAGTCTCCGGGACTTTAGTAGTTGCAGCGCCAGTTTTTGGTATTTAACAAATAATCTGTCCTTAAAGATTTTATTGAACGGTCTTAGTGCCAGTTAGAGGTATCAAAACAATCAATAGGTCACTCAAGATTTTGTTGAACAGCCTCAAAGACCTTGGTAATTGCAACACCAGTTTTTGCCATTTAAACATTCAGTACTCAAGAGTTTGTTGAACAGCCTCGAAGACCTTGGTAATTGCAACGCCAGTTTTTGCCATCTAAACAATCAGTACTGAAGATTTTGTTGAACAGTCTCGAAGCCCTTGTAATTGCAACGCCAGTTTTTGCCATTAAAACAATCAGTACTCAAGATTTTGTTGAACAGCCTCGAAGACCTTGGTAATTACAACGCCAGTTTTTACCATCAAAGCAATCAGTTGGTTACTCAGTATGTTGATGCACGGCCTCAAAGACCACGGTAGTTGCAACGCCAGTTTTTAGCATATAACAAATCAGTCGGTCAATCGTGTCTTTGCTGAATCGCCTCGAAGACCTTGGTTTGTGTGACACCAGTTTTTGGTATCTAAACAACCAGTCGGTCTCTCAAGATTTCGTCGAACAAGCCCGAGAGCCTTATCATCTGCAACGCCAGTTTTCAGTATCAAAACAATCGGTTCGTCAATCAGCAATTTATCGGAACCTTTTCACATTTCACTTTTTCTGGTCATTATGATCTATTTTTTCCCCACTTGATAATGGGGCCAGTCCAACTTACAATTGGTCTTTGTGAGTGCGTGTTTGCGTCTGTTCTTTGTCGTTTGTCACCATCGGGTAAATCCTTTTGGTTAGTCTGTTTGTCTGCCATTAGTATTTCAAAAACACGATTGACTTTATTCTATCTGAATTTGATTATATACAAATCGGTGTTCTCTTTTGACGAATTTTTAACAATGATTCCCCTACTCTAGTCCCAATACCCACCCTACTCTCTTCCCCTTACCCTCTTCCCCGCTTCCCCCTCCCCTCTTCCCCCCTCGATCTCTACTCTCCCCTCCCCCCCCACCCCCCGAAAAAACCGAACACAAGCATGGACATTGTTTTTGCAATGTGGCTGTGAAACGGCGTAGCTGCCAACTCGTTCATGATATATAAGTTAACCATTCTTTGTATTTTTTTCTATTGTTCTTTTCACTTTTGGTAAGTAATGACACTGCTGTGCTGAACATTTCAGAATTTTCAGTAAACAGTTTTTTTAAAAAAATTGACCATTTGATACAGATTCAATCAACCATTAGTTCCTCTCTCTCTCTCTCTCTCTCTCTCTCTCTCTCTCTCTCTCTCTCTCTCTCTCTCTCTCTCTTTCCATTTGTTTCATGTAAATGAGTGAGCGAAATATTATAGCGAACAAAGCAAGAAAAGAGGATTTCAGTTATCTCGGGTGTAATATGGGAGTACTGTATCGGTTACCGGACTGCTCCCATGAGCTGGTTCAATGCAAATTACTGTGAAATTCATCACACCTATATTTTTCATTTATTGGAGAAGAATAACAAACAAAACTAATATGAATGTTTTGCTGAATAAAATAAAAAAGTCAAGTAAATGCTAATACGAATTTTTTGCTGAATAAAAGAAAAGGAAAAGTAAATGCTAATATGAATTATTTGCTGAATAAAAGAAAAAACAAGTAAATTTTAGACGGAAGCGGAGATAAATGACCCTAGGGCATAATTTGACATAAATCAACGCGCTATTTGAACCTGTTAATATTACGGTTTAAGACGCATCTAACGCCATCTGTTGAGTGAACAGCGAGTATCCATTACAAGTTTTTATAGTAACTTTCTCTTTGCTTCACATCTTTACGGAACTGCTGATGTCTGCACATTTGTACTCTGGCCTCGACTGAAATTTAAAATCGTAGAACAAGAATGAACTTTAAACCATTTGAAGAGCTTCAGTCACTTGATCCACGAAATTGAGGGTAAATGAGGGCTGAATAATGCATAAATAAATCAATAAGGGTATGATTTAAAATAAAGTAGAAACGTAGTTTTAGTTTTCTGTAAAAGAAAAGTATGCCGGGTTTGTCTGTCCGTCCGCGCTTTATTCTGTCCGCACCTTTTTCTGTCCGCACTTTTTTCTGTCCGCACTTTTTCTTTACCCCCCAGATCGTAAAAACTACTAAGGCTAGAGGGCTGCAAATTGGTATGTTGATCATTCGCCCTCCAGTCATCAAATATACCAAATTGCAGCGCTCTAGCCTCAGTAGTTTTTTTTTTTATTTAGGTTAAAGTTAGCAATAATCGCGTTGCTGGCGACGTAACAACACGGGCCACCACGGCCGGCTGAGAGTTTCATGGGCCGCGGCTCATACAACATTATACCGAGACCACCGAAAGATAGATCTGTTTTCGGTGGCCTTGATTATACGCTGTACAGAAAACTCGATTGCGCTGAAGAACCTTCGGCGCATTTTTTACTTGTTTATATCATGGTCAAAATATGCAGTCTTAACTGAACTGGTGTGTGATAACAAAGACAAAGCTCCTGTGAATTTTAGGAACAGATGGGTCTACTCTCATTCATTTTCCTCTGATTTCCCTTTCATATCCTTTCTTCTCTTACCATGTTATCTCCTCGTAATTCGGTGGGACAAATAAATATTCTACCTCATACTAAGGTTAACGAGACATTCTGGCAATACGTGTCACTTTATTTGAGAAATTCGAAAGGAATGCATGACTTCCAGTTTGGTAAGGTATACAAAATATTAACACAGCGAAATTAAACAGTTCTCATTTTGGTCAGATGTTGGATAGGTTACCGCCAAGAAGAGCCAGACGCCGCCATAAATAATATGTCACACTGGCATTAGACAATAGGTCATGCTCAATGCTTTGTCACTTTTATGTGCCAGAGTAGAAAAGAAATTTTATGACAGCAGATTTGATTAAATATGCAAAAGATTAATATACGTCGAAATCAGACTGCTGTGAATTTGGTCAGATGTTGGATAGTTTACCACCAACAAAAAGAGAGACGCCGTTATGATAGCAGGTCAGATTTAGGACCTGTAATCTAACCAGGTTTGTGAGCAATATGTCAAAACTAAGATAACAGACGCTTGGCTCGAGAACCGTCCAGTCATCGTACGGAGTGATGGATGTCTGTCATCGTGCATAATCTACCAGAGACATCGTACGAAATCTACCCGAGTCATCGTACATAATCGATGAAAGTCCTCTGAACAATTAGACTTTGCTGCAGTCTGCAAGTAGCGGTTACTGCTACTACAGTCCAAGTTGATCGAATTGGAACGACAGTCTGCGGAATCAATTACAGCTTCCCTTCTCCAGACATGAAAAGGAAGCTAACGTAATTGTCAGATTAGCGGGACTTGCGTGTAATGTGTCATTATCTAGTCAAAGCGAGATATCAGCGAGAAGAAAGGGCGACGTCAGGTAAAGGGCTGAGGTTTAGCCTTGAAGGAAGCACAGGAAACACACAAGCAGGAAGAGAATACCATAGGAGAATAAACAAAGGTGTTGCCGAGGCTTACGGCATCGTAATGAAACACTTTGGCAGAGGTTTACAACGAAGCAGTAAATGTTCTTAAAAGCAAGAAATGTGAAAAAACGTTCTTCTAAGAAGCGCAAATGGAATCATTGTCGGTCCTTTGGCTCTCTGGTCTTAATGTGACCCTTTGCTCATCACTTGCATCCCCGTAGGGGGGTAGCGCTGTAAGTGCACCTCATGCGGTGCACAGTAGGCATTACATAAGGTTCTTTGCAGCGTGCCCTCGGCCCCTAGCTACAACCCCCTTTCGTTCCTTTTACTGTACCTCGTTTCATATTCTTTTTCTTCCATCTTACTTTCCACCCTCTCCTAGCAATTGATTTATAGTGCAACAGCGAGGTTTTCCTCCAGTTACACCTTTCATACCTTTTACTGTCAATTTCCGTTTCAGCTCTGACTAACCTCATAGGTCCCAGTGCTTGGCCTTTGGCCTAAATTCTATATTCAATTCAGTTCATCACTCGCAGAACTTTGATTTTTAATACATAATTCTGCTTATAAGAGAGAGAGAGAGAGAGAGAGAGAGAGAGAGAGAGAGAGAGAGAGAGAGAGAGAGAGAGAGAGAGATAATTATTTGTAGCAAAAAGGGTCGTGCATTCTGAGAGATAAAACAACATAAGATTAAAACAGTGACTTTACAAAGGGAAGAATAAGCTGATCCCCAAGTGACAGTGAGCACTAAAAGGAACACTGAAAGGAAGCACTAAAAGGAACATTAAAAGGAAGGAGCACTAAAAGAAAGTACTAAAAGGAGCACTAAAAGACATTCAGCAAGAAGAAAGAGAAACGGAATCAGATTTCAAGAGAGCCTGCCAATAACGTTTTACTTGAGAGAGAGAGAAAAGGCCTTCTTAAGTGCAGAATATCGTAAAATCCATAGATTATATTACGTCTGAAATTCAGGCAGTGTTTAATGGGGGTAAATTTATGTAAATGAAGAGTAGAATTCATAGAAAATTGGGAATGCGAGCCAGACGGTTATGCGTTCTGGAACCGGCTTCAAAGAAC
>NC_089749.1:52376107-52378607 GCF_040412425.1 Macrobrachium rosenbergii | reverse complement strand
CCTTAATGCAACATTCCTCCATATCTCTCCGTACACTGCATTCAGTACATTTTGTTTATTGTTACTAGAATGGTTCGTAGGTTTAGATTAAGCTGGAATTATGCCAGCGAAGGGCCCTTAATCAAAGGTGATAAGGAGTAAAAGGGAGTAAGAGGCCTGGTGTGGACCAATGAACTCTTCATACCAACAGAATCGATTACTAGCTAAAAAGGGTTATATAGTGTATAGTACAGGAAAATTTGTTTCTCTCACTAAGATTAAAAAAAAAGTTCATGAAATTCCTATTTTTTTTTCTACAAATTTCAAGTCCTTTTTATATTTTGGTTATTAAGAAAATTTTCTTGTTAATTTTTTTTTCTTTCCTAATAACTAATCTCTTCTTTCTGTATTTCCTATTTATCTTCTGTTACTTGTTTCAAACGAACGCCATATTCTTTGGAAGCTTGAATTTCAAGTCAGTGGCACCTGTGGGATTGTTCCATATGAATAGGGTTCTTCTTCTTCTTCTTCTTCTTCTTCTTCTTCTTCTTCTTCTTCTTCTTCTTAATAATAATAATAATAATAATAATAATAATAATCTAGGATACCATCGAATGATGGACATGAATTTTTTAATATTTCTAATACCCTGTAGAACAATACCCCCGAGGCGGGGTAGTGCCGTCAGTGCACCTCAAATGGTGCACTGTAGGCATTACTTAAGGGTCTTTGCGGCGTCCCTTCCTTAGGTCCCTAGCTGCAACCTCATTCTTTCCTTTTACTGTACCTCCGTTCATATTTTCTTTCTTCCATCTTATTTCCACCCTCTATAACAATTGTTTCGTAGTGCAACTGCGAGGCTTTCCTCCTGTTACACCTTTCAGACCTCCTTACTGTCTATTTCCCTTTCTGCGCTGAATGGCCTTATGTGTCCCAGCGCTTGGCCTTTGGCCTAAATTCTATATTCTCTTCTGCCCAGCAGAACAATAACCTCAGACCATACACTTTGTGAATCTCTCAGGGGTAAAACACAGGTGATATTTTATTCTGAATGCACCTTATACTTTTGGTTAAAATGTGGATATATTTCATCTTTACCGTTAAACCTTGAATGAAAGGATACAATTAACGTAAGTTTTCGTTATCAGTCAGACTCTGGATAGAAATTTACGCGGATATGGCGCATATATTCATTTGAAATCTAAACAAAATGTTTGCATTCATTTCAGACAGTTTCGGTTAAGGCCTGCATTAATAAAAAGAAAAAATATAGGAGAAATGTGGGTTTTTATTCACATATATGAATATCCATATCGTCATGGATATCTTGAAGTAAATTTTCAAGATATTTTCAATAGTTTTTTTTCAGTTTTTAGTGAATTTGATCATTATTTTATTCAAGAACTAATACTCTTAATTTTTTTCTCAACATATTTCAAGTAGATTCATATAAAATTTTAATATAATCTAAGTAAAATGGTATGTAGAATTACAGTATATTTTAAGCAGATATTTTTTTTTTTAGATTTGCAGTAGACTATATGTAGAATTGTATCCTGATTTCCGGTAGAATTCAACCATAATTCTGTGCTTATCATTAGTGTGTTTCGGTGAGTTTATGAAAATATTAACCTAATTTTAATTATTTATTTTTATTTATTTATTAAGTTGTTTATTTGCAGGATAGGATATTTTCTGTTAGAATGAAAAATTAGTAGAATATGAAGACCGAATTCGTGCTCGTGTTTCTCTTTGTATGTGTGTGCGGACCAGATATTTTGTATTAAAATAAAAACCAATAAAAATAATGACAACAACTGTATGTTTTTTCTGCAGGCTGGGCATTTTCTTTTAGGTTGAAAAATTAACTGAGAACTACAACAAATTCTGGCATATTTCACTCAGGATATAATATTTATTACATATTTAATTATTATATATATATATATATATATATATATATATATATATATATATATATATATATATATATATATATATATATGTGTGTGTGTGTGTGTGTGTGTGTGTGTGTGTGTGTGTGTAAATAGAGTATATACATGTGTGTGCGCAAGAGAGAGAGAGAGAGAGAGAGAGAGAGAGAGAATGAATGTGCGCATTTCCTTGCGTGAATTTATATAAATCTGCTGAGCACAAAGTAATCACTAGCGAAATCATCTTCATAACACATTCGCAAGCGACGAACTACGGCAGTCGCAACGCTAGATAATGCCCAACCAACCGCTCAATCAATAATCAATCCATCAACCAGTCACTAAGAGCTGAGTGAACGGGGTCACTCTCTCTCTCTCTCTCTCTCTCTCTCTCTCTCTCTCTCTCTCTCTCTCTCTCCTGTGGAAATCTTTCCGATCGGCGATTCATCTCCGTAGCATCGCGCGTCCCGGAGAGCACAAATCCGCGCGGGTAATCCGAATAAATATGATGCCCAATCATTAATGATAACGAGTAATCTCCTATTATTACCGGCCAGAGCCTGGGTAATCCTACCCCGTGAGTTAGC
>NC_089749.1:52341107-52371107 GCF_040412425.1 Macrobrachium rosenbergii | reverse complement strand
GAGAGAGCTGAGATTGACTGATTTATGGTTACTAAAATTGCGTGACAACATCAGAGAGAGAGAGAGAGAGAGAGAGAGAGAGAGAGAGAGAACTAATATTGATAGATTTATGGTTACTAAAATTGCGTGACAACATCATAGAGAGAGAGAGAGAGAGAGAGAGAGAGAGAGAGAGAGAGAACTAATATTGATAGGTTTATGGTTACTAAAATTGCGTGACAACATCATAGAGAGAGAGAGAGAGAGAGAGAGAGAGAGAGAGAGATAGATTTATGGTTACTAAAATTGAGACAACATCATAGAGAGAGAGAGAGAACTAATATTGATAGATTTATGGTTACTAAAATTGCGTGACAACATCAGAGAGAGAGAGAGAGAGAGAGAGAGAGAGAGAGAGAGAGAGAGAAAGAGGATTCCGTTTACCTAAACATGCGTAGTGTAGGCATGTCTAAAAGAACTACCTAACCCAGATATAAACAAGCTTAAAAAACGCAGGTCTTAAGAGGAAGTACGCTCGAATTCAGGCTAAAAACGTGCGTTCAGTCTCACCGTCTTGCGTAGACGTTCGGTGCTAATGGGAGACTGATTGATTTATTGATTTCCGCAGGCTGGCGTCAGAATGGCTGAGGTCTGTAAAGCCGATACCTTGGAACAACAGAGAACAGGATATTTATTTGATTTTTATCATTATGGTAAACTTACTGCATACAAGGTCATTGCCCTCATTGTAACTGTATTTGTAAAATAATTAGCTATTGAAAATTAATATTAGTTGACCCAGATTTTCATAGTATATTATTTTGTAGTTTCATTCCGTTTTTTTTTTTTTTTTTTTTTTTTTTTTTTTTTTTTTTTTTAGAAAGTACGACGGTGACAATTTTACCAATATTGGTAAAGCGATTATTTTTTTTAAATAGCCTTCATTAGTATCCGAAACGATATCGAACAAAATTGACACATTAATGATACCAATGTGGCACCAAAAAAAAAAAAATGTCTAGTTGCTTTCGTCCGGATCTCATGAATCGTGGCTATTTTTAACTGCTTGACAACGCACAAAGAAGGAGGATCCTTCAGATATCTTCTTTTTTTTTTTTTTTAATTCTGTTTTGCTAAAACTCTCATAGCTTTCTATCCTCTTTGGTGTAAGACCCACCTTTCTTATCAATATTTGTATTTCATGATTTTTATAGGGGTCTGGATAGGGCAGTTGGGTACCCTTTATACTGGCGTGCACACATACATACACACGTACATATGTATGTATATAAATATATATATATATAATTTATATAAACATTTATATATATATATATATATATATATATATATATATATATATATATATATATATATATATATATATATATATATATATATATATATATATATATATATATATATATATATATAGAGAGAGAGAGAGAGAGAGAGAGAGAGAGAGAGAGAGAGAGAGAGAGAGAGAGAGATCACTGATTGGGGATAAAGTTTATTAACTGTTTCTGGATGATCTACAGATGTTCTGCATATACATACGTACATACATACATTCAGCATACACGCACACATATATACACACATACATACATACATACATACATGCATACATACATACATTCCACCTTTATTTCCACTTAAAACCAAGTCGGTGTAGGACCTGTCAACACCTTTTCCCGATAACTGAAAGACACACTCAGTTGATGAGGTCAGACTTCGTCGGGGGCGCAGCAGGAGAAACAGCTTGTGGGGCGGGGGGAAGAGTCGGGTGGTTGTGACCTGGCCGGGGTTATTACGCAACGAGAGTCTCCCCACTCGAACGAGGTCCTCAGAGGTCATCATTCGCCATGGACTCCTTCTTCGAGGGAATTTGGCAGGCATGTCAGCAATTTTCCACTCGCTGGAATGCGGTTGGTCTCGTTCAGGGAGGCTGTGAGACCCCTGGCCACCCCGTGGAAGAAGAAGAAGGCTTCGAGGAATCAGTTGTTATTGAACAAATAGAGTGAAGAGAATAACAATAACAAACAGATGATTATAAATTGGTGAACAGCTCAAGATGGCTTCAAAGTGTTTGAAGTGATATCTTTCAGTAATGGCGTCAGTCATCGAAACGGGGATTCGGTTGTTGTTACGCAAAAGGAATGAATAGAAGCAACAAATAACAAACTGATAATTATAGATTGACAAATAGTCTCATATTTGCATATATAAGTAGCTAAGTTTATTTAGAACACTAAGTTTATATGGCTATTAATGACAAATGTTTTATGGTACTGATTTGTCCGATTAGAATGTTCGAGGAAGAGTTTATTTTTCTTGACGTATTTATTTACAAATCTCGAGTCACCAAGGAATATTGGTATCGCGAATTAGACGCATTGAATGATCCTCTGTTCGTGCCAGTAATTTTAAAATGTTTAATAATTATTTATTAAGAACCTTGCCTTGGTAACTCGAATGCCCAAGTCTTGTAATCAATTATGTACCTCAAAATTATTTCATGTCTCTTAAAATATCTCTAAATCTAGTTCATAACTTCAAATACAAAGTTTGCAATTCATAAAGCTTATTTTGGACACTTGTTAAACACTTACAGTATTTCTTTCTTTGCAGAGGTACAGGAACGGGGTCATTTATTTTCATGAGCTCCGAAGATCCGGTCGAGAACTGCCTCATTAAATGAACTTTGATGAAGAATTCTGATTGGAGAGATTTGACAAGTAAGTGGGATACAATTTCACCTTTTTTTTTTTTTTTTCTTCTTTTGTAGCTCACAGTGGTGGTCTCTTGTGATTCTGTTAAAGGTATTATCTCTCTTATCTCTCTCTCTCTCTCTCTCTCTCTCTCTCTCTCTCTCTCTCTCTTACTTTGAAGTATTCTGATTGGAGAGATTTGACGAAGTAAGTGGGATACAGTTTCACCTTTTTCTTCTTTTTTTCCTTTTGTAGCTCACAGTGGTGGTCTCTTGTGATTCTGTTAAAGGTATTCTCTCTCTCTCTCTCTCTCTCTCTCTCTCTCTCTCTCTCTCTCTCTCTCTCCTCCCTCCCGTTAGTGAACCTGGTAGTTGTGACACCAGATAACCTACAATCAATCAGTCTCTCTCTCTCTCTCTCTCTTTCTTACTTTGAAGTATTTTGATGGGAGAGATTTGACGAAGTAAGTGGGATATAATTTCACCTTTTTCTTTTTTCTTGTAGCTCGCAGTGGTGGTCTCTTGTGATTCTGTTAAAGGTATTATCTCTCTCTCTCTCTTTTACTTTGAAGTATTCTGAATGGAGAGATTTGACAAAGTAAGTGGGATACAACTTCACTTATTAATTTTTTTTTGTAGCTCACAGTGGTGGTCTCTTGTGATTCTGTTCAAAGTATTACCTCTCTCTCTCTCTCTCTCTCTCTCTCTCTCTCTCTCTCTCTCTCTCTCTCTCTGATAAAGGGATTTTAACATGTGTATTTTAAAACTTGACTGTGAATATTTTGAACTTTTGCTAACCGGAGCATTGCTGGCTATTAAATGAATACAGCGATAATGCTATCTATCTATCTATCTATCTATCTATCTATCTATCTATCTATCTATCTATCTATCTATCTATCTATCTATCTATAATTATCTGTCTACTAATGAGATTTTGAAATATTTGTCATAATATTTAACAGTGCAAGTTTTAGATCTTTTCTTAAACCATACACATTGTACGCTGAATAGAGAAACTGCTGCTTCATCTAAATATCTAATATATCTTTCCATCAATCTGTTTGTTTGTGCTAACTACGTGTTCTCTATGGAAGTCTTCTTTTTTTTTTTTTTGCTTCCTTAGCTCAAAGCAATATTAATCCATCTCCGCCAGTAATTATTATCGATAGCTTTAATTATATCAGTATGATGCTGTACTGAATAATTATATGTGAAAGATGGGGTAACATTTGCCATTTGTTATTCTATCACTAAACACTGTCATGTCTTTTATCTACATCTCGTAGGTTAACAATAAATAAAAATGTAGTTACTCCTGAAGTTCTGAAGTTTTCAGCAATTTAATTGCTATTAATTTTGATGGTAATTCCATAAAGTGACATTGCGGTCGCAGTCTTTTGAAATCAAGCTGAATTCATACGATTTATCGCCAGGGAAGAGAAAATTATATTATTTTTGTCGAAGTTTATTTTACGCGAGAATATAATGCATGATGTCAGTCAACATGCATATATTCATTTTCTTGATACAATAGTTTTAGATAACCCATGACGCTCACATCACTGATTTACCTAATTGTTAGTACCGTAGGCTTAATTGAGTTAACTTGTCATATATGCTCAGTACAAAAGTATTTTTTTGTATTTGTTGGGGGTACAATTCGGCGGCCAAAATCACAGTCGATTAAAAACGGAAAATTTAACAGACGAAATAACCAGATGTTTTGCGCTAAGCTTAGGATACCATTTTTTTTAATTTATATAAAATACCAATGGAGCGGCCTGCTAAATGTCTTTGCCTGGGGAGGGTGATATACCTATGCAGAAAGCTATTGAAAGCTTATCAGAAGCCATACAGCCATAATAATGCATATATATATATATATATATATATATATATATATATATATATATATATATATATATATATATATATATATATAATCATGAAGCTACAAATGTTGTTTGATATCAAATTCACGCTACTTCGGGAATATCCCCGATGGGGAATACTCCCGAAGTAGCGTGAATTTGATATTAAACAACATTTGTTGCTTCATGAGTGTATATCAGTCACGGTGTGATAAAAATTTCATATATATATATATATATATATATATATATATATATATATATATATATATATATATGTATGTATGTATGTATGTATGTATGTATGTATGTATGTATGTATGTATGTATGTATGTATAAATGCAAGCGAATACCACAGGAAAATGACAGGCAGAAGTTCAGTACCTAGCGCTTTCTGTGGTATTCGTTATATACTGGGTCACTGTATCTGCTGTGAATTTTGAAGCATATATATATATATATATATATATATTGCTGTATATACATAAACACACATATATATATATATATATATACTGTATATATATATATGTTATATATATATATATTATGTGTGTTATATATATAAATACATACATACACTCATATACATACTTGCATACATACATACATACATACATACATACATACATTAAGGCATGAATTTAAGATTGATTATTCTTTGCATTTTTCGGGAGCTGACCTCCGTGAAGGTAAAAGTTTTAATGTTAAAGAAAAAATATATAGGCAGAGATATTTCTTTACATATTTTTTGAATGCATACTAAACACTTTCACTTTAATATACGACTGTCAAGAAGGGCTTATTTACCCTAATGCCTGTGATATACACAAGACCACGAGCGGACGTGAATATTAAACCCATCAGAATCCTATTTTACTGAACATTTTATGAATTCAACTGCACATTACTTCATTTACCGGAGGACCCACAAAAACAGATAGGTTCTATTCGCGCAGCTCTTCATACGGAAGTATTTAACGAGGTCTCTCTGTCATTATAATTGTTATCCGTTATTAGAGTGATGTAAAATGAGAAAAATATGCGAACGAAAAATTTCCATTAGGACGTGGTCATCTGCGTGCAGAGGACGTGAGCTGAGAATATCTTCGAATATTTTTACTGTTTATTCCATTACTGGGCTTAATCTGTTAGCGAACGTAGTTCTAAGAACTTTGCTCTAATAAATATCAATGACTATAATCTTGATACTAGAACCTAGGAGTTGCAAGCGGTATTGAGTCACAATGGGGCCAGAACGACCGAATGAGTGAATATATCAATTCTATGAAAGGAAAGTACTGAGCCTGCCGGATTAATGTTTCAAGCGCCATCTTTCCTCAGTCAAGGCGAAGTTCATTCTAATTATTCGTTGCTTAGGCAAGTGCTTAGGCCTATTCAGCTTCAGTAAAACAGGAGAAATTTTAAGGAAGGATAGAGAAAGGATGGAAGAAAGATTTAGGGAGAGAGAAAGAGAGGGAAAGAAGAGAAGAGAGAGAGAGAGAGAGAGAGAAGAGAGAGAGATGGTGTAGGAGGACGTGTCATGTTCATATGATGACTTCAGAATAAGATAATTTTTAGCATTTCATTTTTTCTTGCTTTAGAAGAAGGTGGTTTTTAACTTTTTTTTTTTTTCATTTAATGATAGGCCTTTTGTAAACTGGTTTTATTTAGAGCCCATAACGTTCAGGTCACCCGCGGTCAAATCTGGACTTCGATCATTTCATTTTATTTATCTACAAGAATGCCTACTTTACGTTTAGTGATGTCGAAAATGTAATAGAATATCGTCTACTTTCTTATACCAGATTTTTTTTTTGTTTAATGATTGCATACTGTACGGTACAAATCTATACTGTATATTCAACGTAAAAAAGAAACAGTTTCCTATTTTGCCAAAAATGTTCTGTATGTGAGCTTGCGCACTCTTATTTTGTGTTGTTTGCATTCCGGAGTTATGTAAGCCTTCGAGTGCGTATGTCTTGTTTAGCTTCTTTTCGAAGTCCTGTATGACTTTCTTCAACGCCACTTGCATTTTTTTCTTAATTTTTCCTCCGAGGGCTGACGCATCCTTAACTTTGGGCAAACAAAAATTTTTCTTGGTACCTACACTTGGGTAAACATGGCTGTGGCCCGTGGTTTTCAGAGTACCAATTTCTCCTTTCCCCGTTCGTGTTCCTTCCCGGCATTTTTTTTTCCTCTTTCTTGCTTACTCTTCCTTTCATCCGGTATTCAGGCAGGAAGTTACGTTGAAGAAAATTGTTTCAATTTTTTCTTGTACATTTCAGGAGCACAAAATCAGAGATTTTCACACAAGTTAAAAAACAGTTTTAAGGGTGCATATGTATTAATAAGAAAAGATGAAAATAATTGGAGTAAGATTTAAGTAAATCGTGTTTTAACAATTTCAGAACGGTGGAAATGATATCAAATGAGAACAGTGATAAAACCAGAATTACAAGATAATTAACGAAAACAACATTAGGAATAGAGATAAAATATGATGGAGTTAAATTTAAGTAAATTTTATTCCCCTCGCCACTTCTAGCTCTATGGTTTGAATAATTCACTTTAAATTGACAACCTGTCTTAGAAACTCTCTTCAATTCCGCTTCCTCTTTTGCTTTTAAATTTACCATTTGTCTCACTTTTCCTACCTGAATGATTTGAATATTCTGCTTCCTCAAAATGAATACTGGCCTTTTCACAATCCCTTCAAGAGTGTGAATTGTGTCGATGCAGAGCCTACAATGTGCAGGTCTCTCGCCCTCAAATTTGTACATTCTAATAATTTAGATTTTTGATTTGAAAAAATAGGCCTACCATAAGCTTAGCAATTTGAAAGGGTAGTTAAAAATTGGTCTAGTTTGTCATTCAGCTTTTTCCCTTATTGTTTGGCTGCTGTAATATTCAAAGAGTTGTTGGTAAATTTAAAAATTCAATAGTAAACGAGGAATCGGGTTGCTTCCGTCGTGAAAAAAAATATTTTTATGCGCATGCGCACGCCTATGTTGTTTTGTTTCCATTCCGGAGCTACGTAGGACTACGAGCCGGTTCATGTCTCGTTTAGCTTCTTTTCGAAGTAGTGATGTCTTTCTTCAACGAGACTTGCATTTTTTTGTCTTCATTTTTCTTACGAGGACTAACGCATCCTTAACTTTGGGCAAACAAACATTTTTCTCTGATACCCACACTTGGGCAAACATGGCTGTGCCCCGGGGCTTTTCTGGAGTATAACAGTTTCACCTTTACTCGTCTGTGTTCCTCCGTGGCATTTTTATTTCCCCTTTCTTGCTTGTCTTCCTTTCATCCTGTATTCAGGGCGGAAGGTGCGTTGAGGGGGAATTTTTTTTCATTTTTTTCTTTTAAAGTTGGAGAGCATAAAATCTGAGATTTTTTCTGGTTAAAAAAATTTTTGAAGGTTAAATAATAATAATAAAAAAGACGAAAATAGTTTAAGTTAGATTTGAGTAGATTTGGTTTTAACAACTTTAGAACAATGAAAACAAAATGAAGTGAGAACAAGAGGTGAAATCATAATTACGAGATAAACAGTAAGGAAAACAAAATTGGAAATAAAGATGAAATAAGATGCGTTAGATTGAATTAAATCTGATTCCTCTCAGCTCTTGTTACGTAACTTTCCAGTTTAAATAGCTTGTTTTGAACTGGCAACAATTCATCGAAACTCTCTTCAGTTCATCTTCCTTTCTTGCTTTTGAATTCACCATTTATCAAACTTTTATTACCTGAATGTTACAGAAAAGCAGTGTTCTAAAAATTAATAATGGCCTTATCACGTTCCCTTCAGGATGTGAATTCTGTCGATGTAGAGCCCACAATAAGCAGGTCTCTCTCCCTCAGATTTGAACATTCTAATAATTTAAATATTTAAATCGAAAAAATAGGCCCATCACGAGTTTAGTTTTATAGAAATTTAATAAAAAAAAATCGCTGAGTTTCTCATGCCAATTTTTTTTCCTTTAATGACAGGGTACTGTAATGGTCAGAGCGTTGTTGGTAATATTTTGGAAATTCAAAAATCAACGAGGAATCGAGGTACTTACGCTGTGAAACCACTATTTTTATGCGCATGTGCACAGCTATCTTGCTTTTCATCCATTCCGGAGTTATGTAGGGATATTTATATCTAGTTGAGCTTCTTTTCGAAGTCCTGTAGGACTTTCTTCAACGAGACTTGCATTTTTTTTGTCATCACTTTTCTCCCGAGGGTTAACGCATCCTTAGCTTTGGGCAAACACTAATTTTTCTTGATAACCACACTTGGGTAAACATGGCTGTTCCCCGTGGGCTTTCGGAGTACCAATTTCTCCTTTTCTCGTTCGTGTTCGCCCGCGGCATTTTTATTTCCCCTTTCTTGCTTACTCTTCCTTTCATCTGGTATTCTGGGTGGAAGTTGCGTTGAGGGGAATTTTTTTTCTTGTAAATTTAGAGAGCATAATATCTGAGATTTTTTTCTGGTAAAAAAAATTTTTGAGGGTTAAATAATAATAAAAAAGACGAAAACAGTTTAAGTTATTTTAGTAGATTCTGTTTTAACAATTTCAGAACAATGAAAAGAAAATGAAGCTAGAAGAAGGGTGAAATCAGAATTACGAGATAAGCGGCAAGGAAATCAAAATTAGAAGTGAAGGTAAAATCAAGTGGAGTCTGATTTAAGCAAATCTAATTCCCCTCAGGTCTTGCCCTTCTCATGTTCTAAATACCCTGTTTTGAATAGGCAACAGTTCTTCGAAACTTTCTTCAATTCCCCTTCCTTTCGTGATTTTAAATTTACCATTTGTCATGGTTTTCCCAACAGAATCTTACAATAAGATCCACCCTCAAAATTAAGAATGCTCTTATCACATTCCTTCCTGGAATGTTGACAGATGCTTGGAAACATTGATTTCATCATTGATCTTTGATTATCGCATTTGAAATCATAAATGATCTTTATCTCTTTATACGAGAAGAATATTAGCAGTTGATTGGAGGGATAGGATATCAAACAGCAGAATTAGAGAAGTAACGGGGTTGCAGCCGGTCGATAAGTATTGTTATTATTATTATTATCATTATTATTATTATTTTTATTATTATTTGAGTAAATTAAACATATTCATATGGAACTAGCACACTAAAGGGGCCATTGACTTGAAATTCAAGCTTCCAAAGAATGCTGGTTTCAACCTCCCACCGCAGACCCCACACTGCGGCAGTAACTGATCATGATACAGAGCCAGTGATTTTTCGTCGGCCCGGGGGAGGCACGAACCCGCGACATCTGAGCTGCATATCACGACGCTAGCCACCGTACCAACGGACCAGAATGTTAGGTTCTCACGCTGGAAGTGGCTAGGCCAATAGTACGAGATACCCCGGGATGGCGGGGGAGGGTTGTCTTGGTAGAAGAGGTAGAGGTAGGCCAAAGTAGACATGGTTGAGGATAATGAGGCGGAAAGCAGGAGACGAGTGTCGGAGAGATCTTGAGGAGTTAGCCCAGGACAGAATGTCGAGGAGTTAGTCCAGGACAGAATGTGGTGGCGTGAGTTCATCGAGGCCCTGTGCATCCCCGTGGGTACCACAGGAAATGATTGATTGATTGATTGATTGATGATAAACCGGACATTTTATCAATCATGTCATTGTGATATATTTTGGTCATTGTGAGTTGTCTAGTCAGTATATGTTTGTTGCAGCAGTGTGGTCTCTCTGGTAATTTAAATATGGCTGAGTTTGGTCATTTTGAATCGTCTGTTTAATATAATTTTTAAGGTAGGATGGTAGTTTGTGTATGCTGATAGTCTTTGCATTATAGTCAGAGATTATTGCAACTTCTTGATAATAGTACTATAATTCTTTAATACAATAATTTTAACCAAACACAATTCTGAATTATCACACAATTTGTCCGATGACGGACTGTAAAAGAGAGCGAAGCAAATATTTCACCTGTTGCTATTTCTTAATTTTCTTTTATTTGCGCTTACCCATTTCCCTCTCTTATTCTATTTTCATCCATTCAACTTGGGAATATTGTGACTAAAGGAATTACTTCCTTTATTCTGAATAACAATGAAGAATCTCTCTGTCTCCAAGGAGTACGATATCACAATTTCAGTAACTTGGGAGTCACCATCGGAAACTGTAAAAATTTATTTCATGACGACACCTAAAGGTATATTTTTTTTTCTCGATGTATCTAGAATTCATATATTGTTTGTTTAGATATCAAAAAGAATTCCGTCCTTTTTTTGGGGAGGGAGGGAGGGGACAGAAGAGTCCATGTTCCTTTGCTTTCGTTTATAGATGGCATATTATTTTTTCACGAGAGAGAGAGAGAGAGAGAGAGAGAGAGAGAGAGAGAGAGAGAGAGAGAGAGAGAGAGAGAGAGAGAGAGAGAGAGAGAGAGAGAGAGAGAGAGAGAGAGAGAGAGGTCCTCTGGGCTATCTTCAACGATGAAAAATACTTTTACATATATCGAACTTTGAATGTTCTTTGAGCTTGCGTATATATATATATATATATATATATATATATATATATATATATATATATATATATATATATATATATATATATATATATATATATTATATGTACTGTATATATATATATTATACTATGTAATGTATATATATATAATATATTTATATTTATATATACACATACACACACACCACCTACGTTAAATCTGAGAACCAAGCCTGTCATTTAAAAGTAAAAGCAGAAACCAGCGACGGAGAGAACAAAGGCAATTGGATCTCGTATCAAAATGACACCTGTTCCATTATTTGCTGTGATATGAAATATACGTCGAAAAATAAGCGAGAGAGAGAGAGAAGAACGGGAAAAAAGATGCCGTGATATTCAACATATTGTATTTGGAGTGACTGGAAGGTGGCTGATACAGAATTTCATTTGCTGTTGATTCTATACATTTTGCTGTTGATTCTAACGTATTCTTATTTAACTCTTTAACGTCTCTCTCTCTCTCTCTCTCTCTCTCTCTCTCTCTCTCTCTCTCTGGTAAGTCGATCTCTTATTGATGATATAAAAGATTCGATACAATTTTATTCTGTGTGTGTTTATATGTGTGTGTATATATATATATATATATATATATATATATATATATATATATATATATATATATATATATATATATAATGTACTGGTCACTTTTTGCCAGATACATATGCAATTGTAATAGCCACAATGCCCTCTTAACTTAATCGAGTTACGCCTTTGTCACTGTAAAAAGCCTTAAGATCCAAGTGCAAGAATTATGAAGATATTATGATGTCCGGTAGCGGGAAACGAACCCGGGTTCCATAATAACAACTAGGTCACATTCGGACATCATAATTTCTTCATATTTCTTGCACTTGGATCTTAAGGCTCTGTAGTGACAAGCGTATCCAAAAAAGTCTTGTTTGGGTTACCACTGATACTTTACAGTGATTTTCATTATTTCTCTCCTCTATAAGGGATGTATTTTTTTCTTCCACAATTTGTACTTTACCTGATTCCTTAGTTGTTTATACTTTTTTGGTTCTTTCAGCTATTAATATCCTTCCTGGTCGTTTCACTTATAAATTCTCATCTTTGAAGTGGAGCTGATTATAGATTCTTATTAATAATTTACTTACATTTTTAACTGTTTATTAATTAAAGTGTACATTAGCTTCTGCATCTTTAATAACTGATCTCTTCTTTCTGTATTTCCCATTAACTTCTGTTACTTCTTTCAACTGAGCACCATATTCCTTGGAAACTTGAATTTCAAGTCAGTGGCCCCTGTGGGCTTGTTCCATATGAATAGGGTTCAACTTCTGTATAATAATAATAATAATAATAATAATAATAATAATAATAATAATAATAATAATAATAATAATAATAAATCTGATTGTCTTTACAAATCAGCCTACACTTCCAGAATAAAATTAAGGCATTTTACTGCTACATTTAACTTTTTGGTGTTGGTAGTAAATATCCACAGCTGATGTAATGAAAGCTAATCATGATTGGCGGAAGCTCATGCTGCACCGGCCAATCAGATGAGTGATAGAAGCTTCACTGGTATCGGATGATGACCTTTACCGTCACCGCTAAAGAGACAATTGTTATTAGAGTAAATTGTTTCGTTTTTTAAGACATCCTTTCCTTAATTTTCAGGACGTGAAACCTGAACCAGAATCTATGTGCTAAATTTTAGTATTCATTCCCTGATGTTTACCACAGCACGTCCTTCGGGTACGTACAAGGGTCTTCATGCTTACTTAACGTGGATTGTAAACCAAGACTCATCGTGTTCATTATATATATATATATATATATATATATATATATATATATATATATATATATATATATATATATATATATATATATATATATATATATATATATCATCCCAAAATATCACTTGCTTAAAATATGATACCAGTAAAGCCTTTGCTACATCAGGGGAACGTAACAGTTACACTTTCTTTACTTCAAATGATTCAAATAAAAGCATTGCACAAATTTAGTTATCGCTAACAAAAGAACGTAGAGATGAGATATAACCTCACTGTCGGTTTAGGCATCGTAGCTATTTCTGAATTTCGGTGAATTACTTAATAAGTGGTCAAAGAGGGGCGAGATGAGGAATTGGAACTGGAATATGTAAAATTTAGGCCAAAGGCCAAGCGCTCGGACCTATGAGGTCATCCAGCGCTGAAAGGGGAATTGAGAGTAGAAAGGTTTGAAAGGTGTAACAGGAGGAAAACCGCGCAAACAATTGTTCGGAGATGGTAGAAAGTAAGATGGAAAGGAGAGAAAACAACGGAGTTACAGTAAAAGGAATGAAAGGGGTTGCAGCTAGAAGCATAAGGTACGCCGCAAAGAACCTTAAGCAACGCCTACAGCGCACTGCATGGGATGCACTGATGGCATTACCCCCTTTCGGGAGAACGAGATGAGGATTGCAGCTGTAGTGAATTTTTCATTTTTTTTTAACGAAAGATTTTATGTCTTATTATTCATTATTCATCATAAAAATTTTATTTATTAATTAGCTTAGAGACTAAGTAAATCAACATCTTGTTTAATTCATGGATATTACTGAAGGCTAAATCATGACGCGCCGACGCTGATACCAGCTTGCTAAGGTTTGGTGCAAGTGTCCGCTGTTGTCCGGATTTCGTATCGTCTTTTGTGTATAAACTCTCATGGCTGAAGACATTCTTCTCCGTTCGTACCTATTCGATACTTATTTTTTTTCTATTAATGCTTATCGCATGTACAGCACATGATATATTTTCCAATGTATCACTCTATTTAATAAGTGTTTTATATGTATATATATATAAATGTATACAGTATATATTTATAATTATATATATGTATGTATGTATATATATATATATATATATATATATATATATATATATATATATATATATATATATATATACACACACTGTGTGTATATGAAACTTATTAAGTAGAGTAAAATGTAAAAACATATTGTGTTGTACATGTATATACATTATATATATATATATATATATATATATATATATATATATATATATATATATATATATATATATATATATATATATTCACACACGTGTGTGTGTGTACGTTTAAACAGATTTCCATAAACACATGCAGCCACTCGAATCATGGCAAACATATGTAGGCTTGATTTCAGATTGCCTAAATAAACTGTGATACTCGACACAGCAATAATTATGCATATAATCTACATTACATGTGCTATCAAAATAACTACTTGGTAATATTATATGCACTTAAATATTGCCTCAAACAGATCTACCCATTTACCCTTCGTTAAATATAATACATAACATTACGTACATTAATAACAATACTAAACAACTTGGCTCTGCATGAGAATTCATAAAACAACCGAAGCAGATTCAGCAAGACAGCTCCTCTCCCATAACCCTAATTCCACTTATTTCTTTTTTTAACTCTTTTTTTTGCGAGCTTGAATGATTACCGGATGGAAGAGGCGTTGTTGCAGCAAGCAGCCAGAAGCAAGCTTATTGGCTTGCTAATGCAATTGATGATGGAGAGCGAGGGGAAGCCTCGCAAGTTATTCAACGCGAGGAGGGTCTCTCTCTCTCTCTCTCTCTCTCTCAGACTTATCTGGGCTACTGGCTGGCTGGCTGACTGTTCAGATCAGAGCTTTAGGAAACGTCTCTAAAACCAATCTTTATTGTCTGATTGTTCTTGGTTTGGGTTTGGATTTTTGTTATTTTTTTTTTTTTTTAAAGTTGGTTTAAACCTTTTTTTTTCGAAATTTCTTGGTTTTCTTTTAGTCCTTGAGTTTGTTTTCGTCATGTTTACATTCATTTTGCTTTTCCTGTTACAACTTTTGTGGGATTGTTCATGTTTCTCGGTTCGTAGTTGGGTTTGATTCTAAACTTCTTTCTTTTTTTTTAAGCTGGTTTAAACCTTTTACGAATTTTCTTGGTTTTAGTTTAGTCTTTGAGTTTATTTTCGTCATGTTTATGATAATTTTGATCGTCCTCTCTCAACTTTCGTAGGGTTTTACATGCTTCTGAGTCCGTAGTTTGGCCTGATTTTATATTTCTTTCTTTTTTTTTAAATTTTGATTAAACATTTTACGACTTTACATGGTTTTATTTAAGTCTTCGAACTTATTTTCATCATATTTACATTCATTTTGCAGGATCTTTTATGATTCTCGGTCAGTGGTTTTTTCCACTTTACAAAAATCGCTCTAAACTTAGTCTTTGTTATGCTAATTAATTTAGGTTTTAGCAGATTTTTTTTGTAATTTCTTTTTTTTTTATTTATATGTAAGTCATGATTTCATTTTCCTCACTTTTAACTTCCCTGATTTTCACTGCCATTAATTTCCTTTTAATTCCTATATTTCCTTGATTTAATATTCTTTTCCTTTCAAAGTGTAATTGTGTTCCCTTTCATTTTCTTCATTTAGTTTGGTTATTCATTCTTCCTTTTCACCTTACTTCTGTCTTTTCATCTTATCATAAGTATGCCTTTATTTTTTTTTTTATAGATTTCCATCTTTTTCAATTCCAAGATCTTTTGATTAAATCATTCTTTTTATATTACTTAATAATCGTTTACCATCACAAATATACTTAATTTCTTATCATTCTTTGTCGATTCATAACCATAACACAGGACTAAGGAGACGATCATAATCACACCTGTTTAACAAATCACCTTGAAATCACCACCAAGTTTCACCTAATCTGAAAAGAAGTCGGTCTTGGTGACCTCACATAATGATAATGAGAGGACTCAATCCATGTTTGATGACCTCAGTCTGAGACCTTCCTACTCACAGTATAGACTTTTCACCCTCTCTTCTTGACAAAGTTTTGAAGTTTACGTTAACCCTTTTTTTCCAAGGCCCTTTCTCATTTGCTGGATGGAGGTGTAATTGGAGTGATGTCTTTTTTCATTAAAATTCATATATTTTTTCCTTAAAGAAATAGCCATCCTCTTCCATTTCAAACTCTGTGGGACAGAGAAATATGGATGTTGGCTGTTAATGAGACAAGAAAAAGGTGGATTCTTTGCATATATATGTGGAATAAGACATTTCATAGAAGAATACGTTTACAAAGTTAATGTAAAGGGAAAAGAGGATTAGAGTGTTGTGGTTGTTTCTATACTTTAAAAGAAAGGTAGACGATAAACTGGCTAAAAGAGTGGAAGAAGTAAGCGAGGAAATCAAGAAAACATTGGTTGAAAATAATGGAACAAGTGTTAGAACGAGAGGGCCTCTATAACAAGGAAGTGTGAGCATCAGTGCAAACAGAGGTGAGTGACGCAGTGAGTGTAGGGAAAAAGTGGTGGTGAGAGGCAGGAGAAGGGGGAGGGTGAGGCGTTTCGCTGCTGATCAGTAATAATGCAATTATACTAACCTGATGATACTGAGAAAAGTTTGTGACAGTTGCTCGTTTTTTCTTGGAGTCGTCTTGCCAAAAGTGACAATTAATGACACACACACTAGTTAAAATGTGTTACATCACGGTAATGTCACTTCAGAAAAATGAACGAATTGTCTGCGTGTAATATTATGAAGAGTGTTTACCAGAAATAAACGCCCACAGCAATTCTCCTTAAAGGTGTAGCTATACAGGAAACTGTAAGAGCTACAAAGGTAATTAATTACTTTTTTAATGTGTTTCTTACTTGAAAATGTGCTTAAAAACCTCGCGATGAAGATGGCGTGGCATATGATAGGATGCGTCGTAAGAAAAGTAATGAGCTGACAACAGTAAAGAACTGGTGCAAATCAGCTGTTAATTTCACATATGTGTGAAGAAAAAAAAAACTTTGTTATACGAGGGAAGTTTGTATAACGAATTCTCATTACAGCTAAAACTAAAAGAGCAGTAATACAGAGAGTATCAAGTTATTCATTTTTTTATGGCAAGTTACGTACTAAATAAGGTGTGCTGAATTGCAGCCTGGTGACAGTAATGACAAATTTAATTCGAGGCAAGGTTAACAACTTGAACGAAAGGGGAAAACATTATGGTGTTGAGTAGAGCAAAGATAATGAAAGTGGAAACTGCAAGTTCACTGATGATGAATTATTAGAGATTTGAGTGCCACCACTGAATCACCGTTTTCACACTAGTCGTGACTCAGCGTTGTGTCTCTTAAAGTATAGTAAGCCAGTTTGTGCAGTACGTTTACCTTGTCCTATTATTTCAATAACAGAACTTTTTCGTCTCTTTTTCATTTCTTTATAGTTTTCTGTAAAAGAAAACTATTGTGCCGGCTTTGTCTGTCCGTCCGCACTTTATTCTGTCCGCCCTTTTTCTGTCCGCACTTCTGTCCGCCCTCAGATCTTAAAAAACTACCGAGGCTAGAGGGTTGCAAACTGGTATGTTGATCATCCCTCCTCCAGTCATCAAACGTACCAAATTGCAGCCCTCTAGCCTCAGTAGTTTTTTTTTTTTTTTATCTAAGGTTAAAGTTAGCCATAACCGTGCGTCTGGCAACGATATAGGATAGGCCACCACCGGGCCGTGGTTAAAGTTTCATGGGGCGCGGTTCATACAGCATTATACTGAGACCACCGAAAGATAGATTTATTTTCGGTGGCCTTGATTATACGCTGTAGCGGCTGTACAGAAAACTCGATTTATTCGGCGCATTTTTTACATGTTAAAAATTGGGATGAGAATTGACTGTATCTTGTGAACAAGCGTCAGCCTACGAGTAAATACCTGGGTTTCCCCTCCTCCTATAAATACCACTGGGCAAAAGACGAACTTGAATCCCAGGTGCGGTCACATCAAAGAAACGTCATGCGGTAAAATGTCAGATTTAAAAAGATATAAATTGTCCTTTCATTATTTGGCGTATGTTGTCCGCGTTAGAAAAATGTTCAAGAGGGATTTTTGTAACGCTGTTAGTCAGTATACAGTTGTGACACGAATAGCGGAATTTAATGTACTTTTTGTAAGACAGTTAATTCAAAAGATCTACGCCTTTACCGCCCTCACGAATTTTGTTTTCGTTGTGAACGCAACCCCCGCCCTCCGTTACCAGATGGGATACGCGGGTATATTTGTAACACAAATAACGCATTTTGATGCTTTTAAAGACACTTAAGCCGAACGAACAAACGATTATACCATCTTTCTAATACTCGATTCGTCGTGAGCGCATCCCCGTTGCCAAATCGCAAATAGAGAGCCGTCAGTGCACCTCACGCGCGGTGCACTGTAGGCATTATTTAAGGTTGTTTGCAGCGTCCCCTTCCGGCCCTAGCTCCAACCCATCTCATTCCTTTTACTGTACCTCCATTCATATTCTCTCTCTTCCATCTTACTTTCCACCTTTTAGCAATTATTTCATACTGCAACTGCGAGGTTTTCCTCCTGTTACACCTTTGTCGCCTTTCACTCTCAATTTTCCTTTTAGCGCTGAATGAACTCGTAGGTCCCAGCTCTTGGGCCTCGGCCTAGATTATATTTTCTATTCTGTCCTAGAGAGAGAGAGAGAAGAAGATGAAGAAGAAGAAGAAGAAAGATGCACTGCGGTGGCTACCTGCAGTCGAGAGCTGAGAATCGTTTAACATCCAGGGCGGAGTTTCTCTTTCAATTAAACTCCACAAAACAAAGTGTGCGTATTTCAATGACCGGCTGTATGTGTGTGTGTTTATTTTTTATTTATTATTTATTTATTTATTTTTTTATACACGCAGCCCCATTATGTGAATCCCCCCCGACCCATTAATTGTGCCGGCGTCCAATTATAGGAAGATGTAGCTAAAATCCCGAAATAAAAAGTCGAGCGGACGACGAGAGTCGACAACACACACCGCTTAGTCGACCTTGTGACATTAACGTATCTTTTTCCATTGATGTATTACAGTGTTTTCATAAGGCTTGTTTGTAATGACAAACAAAGTTGCTTTTGATTACCGTCGGGGTTTCGAAGGGGTGGGGTGTGGGCGTTGGGGGAGGTAAGGTAGGCGAGAGGAGATTTGGTTGATAAATATGAGAGAGAGAGAGAGAGAGAGAGAGAGAGAGAGAGAGAGAGAGAGAGAGAGAGAGAGAGAGAGAGAGAAGTCTTATGAATGGTTTCAACACGTGGAATGGATTTGGAAGGGGTGCCTATTGCTCACGTCTGCTGTTTTTCTTCTCTCTCTCTCTCTCTTTCTCTCTCTCTGTTGACCTACAACAGTCGACTAATAACTAGGACAGTAGATACGTGCTGTGTTTGCGAGATAAAAACGCTACCACTGAGAGAGAGAGAGAGAGAGAGAGAGAGAGAGAGAGAGAGAGAGAGAGAGAGAGAGAGAGAGAGATTTAAAGACAAGTGACTGACAGAAAACCTCATCCATAACTTATTCTCTCTCTCTCTCTCTCTCTCTCTCTCTCTCTCTCTCTCTCTCTCTCTCTCTAATTCTTGAGAATTTCTTTTGGAGGAATAAGAGAGAGAAATCGAAAAAGATTTTGGACCTACCATCGGTTCAATTTTGAATAAATAATATTGCGATAAATTAACATCAGTATTATTAATATTACAATTAAAAGAAGAAAATAACTAGTAATTAGTATTAAACCAAAATAAAGGTAGCCACCAATATAAACAAATAGATAAATATAAACCTATTAAGTACTAGCGGATCCAGAAGAATTTCATGGGACACCAATTTTCATATACATATATATATATATATATATATATATATATATATATATATATATATATATATATATATATATATATATATATATATATATATATAAAATGTTCTCAAAATTTTATTATTATTTCTATAATAATAGATTTTTATTTTTTCTCATATTTATATTTTTCATTTGTTATTATCTGAATCTTCAATAGTATTATCATTATTTTTCGTGGGGGTGGCCCACGTGCCCAGGTGCCCACCCCCTAGATCCGCTAGTGCTATTAAGTAAAATGCTTTACTTACTATATGTTAAGATAATTTAGGTGAGGATTTGCCAGTAATAATCAATCATTAACGATCCCCAAAATACACTAACTCCCACAATTCTTTGAGATGACTTTTTTTTTTTTTTTGTATTTATATTTTTCATGTGTGTAACAGTGATAATTTAGGGGTAATAACCTCTTCAGACCTAACTTCAGTAGTGTTGGGACTTGAAGTCTTGACCCTCTCTTACATTACCGTAATTTTTGATGGTATAGGCGCATTATAGCTAAGACCAGCTTTGTCAGTAGGTTTTATTATCGTGCTCTGACAACCTTCTCTTAAGAAATCGGACTACTGATGATTTGCAGGTTGCCAGGACGCGATAATAAAATCCACAGCTGCAATATTCATATGGAGACTTTTAAATCTACAGTAGGCGAACTTTATTGCGCTTGGCAGAATCACATATTTTTGTACCCATATTTAACCAGCTAACTATCACTAAGATGTTCGGCTCTTGTTGCTCATTGACTGAAGAAAATTTGTCATGTTTCTTGATAAAAAAAAAATTATGTAAAATATTTATTCAACTTCATAACTTTACTATTTTTAACACAGAGACGAGTGAAAATATTCCTTTCATTTTTCAGTGCAAAATCCTCGAAAGTCTCGTGCATTTGTCATTCGAAGACCCATTGCTAAAACTTCAACAATATCAACAATATCTTTATGTTCATGTACACTCATATGCAGTATATTCTTTTATTTTAGGAATTCCGCATTATATTTTATGTTATGTATCAGGGCTATTAATCAAAACTGGAGGTAGTTTATGTAGATTAAGCCTTCTTTTGCTAGCACGGGCTCTTACCTCGAAGTGGCCCCAAGTCTGAGAGAAGCGTTTGAAAGTCAGAAGGATGCCTGGTGTAGACCTCCGTACTCGACCTACCAAGAGAGACGGATAAAGATAGTTACCAGTTACGTGGCGCCAATTGGTTGTTACCTAATTGGTTGATTTAGGTCAGACTGGCCTTGTTTATAAGTCTAATTGAGGGTGCGTCCACACAGCAGCTAAACATGTCAGAAACACATTTCGCAAGTAATCACATACATGTCACATACAGGTTAAATACAAGTCAACGACTTATTGGTAGTTTTAACCAGTGCATTATACGATTATCCAGCACTTGCCAGAGATTCGCTCTCCGCTTACAGTCGTCGACTTTTTTTTCAAAATATTTGTGACATGCAAGCAATAAGTTTCCAACATGTTTATAACATTTTACTGTTGTGTGGGCATAATCTAAATGTCATAAAGTGTTGAAGAGGAATAGTATAGACTTCCGGACTCACCAACCAACCCAGACTTTTGTAGACTATCATAAACCAAAACAGCTTTAAATGCAGTGTATTTTTCTCCAGTTTAAGGCTTTGTAAACTGTATTACAGTTTGTCTTTCATCCCATAGGCAACTAATGGACTGTGCTTATAACTTCCGTAACATTACCCGCTTCATACAGTTTCATCAAAGACTCATCATCAACGCGTTGAGCCCACTGATACAAATCGAACCGTTAAACATTCGCTTGTCTTTACCAATTCAATCCAAAGAGATGGAGGGAAAGAAAGAAACATGTAAAAAAAGATGCTCCGGAATTTCTTCGGTGCAGTCGAGTTTTCTTTACAGTCCTACATCGTATAATCAAGGCCACCGAAAATAGATCTATCTTTCGGTGGTCTTGGTATACTGTTGTATGAGCCGCAGCCCATGAAACTTTAGCCACGGCCTGGTGGTGGCCTATCCTATATCGTTGCCAGAATTACGATTATGGCTAACTTTAACCTTGGGTAAAATAAAAACTACTGAGGTTAGAGAACTGCAATTTGTTATGTGTGATGATTGGAGGGTGGATGATGAACATACCAATTTGCAGCCCTCTGGCCTCAGCATCTTTCAAGATCTGAGGGCGGACAGAAAAAGTGCGGACAGAATAAAGAGCGGACGGACAGACAAAGCCGGCACAGTAGTTTTCTTTAAGAGAAAACTAAAAACTACTATTGATCTCTAATTATCTAGACAATGGTGAAATTTTAGATACGTAGATAGCGGTCGAGTGGAACTTTATATACTCAAGGGCTCTTCAGAATTTAACAACGGGGATCTTGGCGTTGAATGAATTCTCATGCATCCGATAATGAATTCTTTAGGAGATATTACATAATTGAAGACAGAGACATGTCCACAGTATCTTGAAAAATAGTAGCGAGAGAAAAATATTTCATGTGATTTAGTTGTGATTAAGTTTCAAATGAGAATTCTTTGAATGCCATACTCTTTCAAAGCTGAGCACTGAAAGTTTATTTTTTCGAAATGAGCTATCCTAGATCCAGCAATAAATTATTTAAAAGCTTTTCACAGACAAACCAGACCAGCCTATGTTATCCTAAACCTGTTGTTTTTCGGAGGATGCCCCAGACATCCTCCGAAAAACAACAGTTGAAACAAAAGGACAAACAGACCATGTCTGTCGTATCTTAAAAAAATCACAGCAGCAACAAAAAAGAATTACCACAGACCATACCTGTGGTATCCTAAAGAAAACAAAAGCACCCAAAGAGAAAAACAACAGTCTATGCCTGTGGTATCCTAAGAACGTAACATCTTCAAGAAAGGAAAAAACGCTGTCTATGCCTATGGCATTCTAGACAAACAACAGCATGAAGAAAGGAAAAACGCAATCTATGCCTGTGGTATTTAAAAAAAAAGCAACGGCATAAAGAAAGGAAAAAAAATACTGTCTATGCCTGTGGCATCTTTAAAAAACAAGAGCATGAAGAAAGGAAAAACACAGTCTATACCCATGGCATTCTGAAGAAAAACAGTAGCCAAAAAAAAAGACCATGCCTCTGGTATCCTAAAAAACAACGGCACGAAGAAATGAAAAAAACACCCTCTATGCCTGTGGTATCCTGAAATCAATAGTCACCAGCAAAAACTAAAATAATTCTCGATTTAACTTAGCCACTACTGTTCTATAAATGCCCAGACGCTTGACAAAGCTTTAGGAGCACTTGATCTCTTCAAAAGCTCCTGTGATGCGTCATCGCGTCAAAGACTCCCTAAAAATAGCCTGGTGTTACATCGCGTACATAAAACAGCGTAATCAAAAGAAGGTTTCCTCTGATAATAATCAGCTCGTATGGACGCTCGCGCTCTCATGTTTTTCCCTGAAAGGAAAGTGTTCCTTACTATGGTCGGCCCCTCCGCATGTGATGTGATGTGTATTCTTGAAACAAAAGCGTTTTTCTCCTTTGTTCGGTAATTAACACTGTGACTTTTATTTTAAATTTTCTTTCTAATCTTTTTTTTTTTTTAAACCCTTTTAGAGTGAGGGGTGGTTGGGGGTGTCTGTTGTGAGGTTGGGGGTGGGAGTGGCTGGAGGGAGGGGGTTTAGGTTTCCAAAACTCGTCAGTGGCTGAACACACTCGGACTGCTGTGGGCACAGAAATAGTTTTCTTTTAAAGCTCTGTAAATTTATTTTTCGAAGTATAAGGCTAGTTGTGGCGTCTTTTTGAAGCCGAATACTTCTGCTTTGTTTTAAAAGAACAAGCATTTAAAACAACAAAAATATAAAGTTAAAATTAAGCGATTACACGCCAAACGCTTTCTACGGAAAACATCCTTTTGTGTCATCATCAAGTTTTGACATTTACACGACTCCAAATGACGTCATCAGGTCTGTTTGTAATGCTTAAGAACCTTATGTCCAAAGACGCCTGCCTGAAACAAACTAATGGCAATTCTCCTTCACGATATATATTATATTTCACTATATTCAGATTCATAGCTGATCGTCTTACTAAGCTGAGATGTCATGATATCTTTTGATGCCCATGGCCTGAACTCCACTGGTTACGCCATAATGAATCATTTGTTTGTTTATCGTTTTCCGAGTTATAAACATGGCTCCCTTGTCTTTAGCTTGCTGGTCTTGTAACACCTAGACTTCCTTATCTGATGAAAGCAGATTAAAATAAGCGTTGTAATATAATACCCGTATCTACCCCATTGCTGATAAAAAAGAACCAAAACTGAGAATGGGCAGGATTAGGAAGTTAAAGGATCTACCATAATGCCCCTCAAAAATAATAGACCCTGTTTATGGAAGACAGTGTAATGTACAATTAAGGAAAAAGAGCAATACAGTTATGATTCCAAAGAATATAAGTAAAACAGTGAAAGCATCAAGGAGTCCGAAGATTTCTGCTTTCCACAGAATAAATTTTTGAGAAATGTTGGTCTGTGCGATATTACGAAGTCGCTGAGAAACGGGCTTTTAGGCTTGTTTAATAAGAATGTGTGTATTGACCTTGAATAATAATAATAATAATAATAATAATAATAATGTTTAATATATAAAGACTGCATCTGAAAGTCTGGAATGCAAAAAATGGAATTTCCAAGAGCCAAAGAACAAAGTAACATTCTTTATAACTCACTCTTGGCTTCATGCGCTGCCCCTGGGACTAGGTAGGGGCGGGGTGAGTAAAAATGCATAATTTATGCTGTCTTCATGAGTGAAAAGTGTAACGTGATTCACTTTGCTTTCCCACGTGAATGTCGTAGGTTTTCAGAATAAGAAATAATTTATATATATATATATATATATATATATATATATATATGGGGTATAGACAGTATATCACACAATACTATACATACTACAACAGTCACTCACACACACCCACACTCTCACTCCCGCGCTGTATTCATAAAGGAGATTATGAGCACCAGAGTTGGTCAAGGTCCGTGGAATAAGTACCATCGTGGGGTTTACGTCCCGGTTGCGAATCCATTAACCTTGTGTGTGTGTGTGTGTGTGTGTGTGTGTGTGTGTGTGTGTGTGGAGTGAGGTCTTAATTACCCCATCAGGGACAAATGTAGGGTCCGTTGGGGACAAAATGATTCGAGGGGGATGGAGGGCGTGGGGCACCTGGAGATGGAAGTGCGGGTTTCTTGCGATAACAGACTGGTTGGATGGAGAGAGAGAGAGAGAGAGAGAGAATATAAATGCTTTTTTCCTGAGTTTTCAGAGAGAGAGAGAGAGATAATATAAATGCTTTTTTTTCCTGAGTTTTCAGTAGAGAGAGAGAGAGAGAGAAATGAGAGAGAGAGAGAGAGAGAGAGAGAGAGAGAGAGAGAGAGAGAGAGAGAATATAAATGCTTTTTTCCTGAGTTTCCAGAGAGAGAGAGAGAGAGAGAGAATATAAATGTTTTTTTTCCTGAGTTGAGTTGTCAGAGAGAGAGAGAGAGAGAGAGAGAGAGAGAGAGAGAGAGAGAGAGAGAGAGAGAGAGAGAGAGAGAATATAATTGCTTTTTCCTGAGTTTTCAGAGAGAGAGAGAGAATATAAATGCTTTTTTTCCTGAGTTGAGTTGTCAGAGAGAGAGAGAGAGAGAGAGAGAGAGAGAGAGAGAGAGAGAGAGAGAGAGAGAATATAATTGCTTTTTCCTGAGTTGTCAGAGAGAGAGAGAGAGAGAGAGAGAGAGAGAGAGAGAATATAATTGCTTTTTCCTGAGTTTTCAGAGAGAGAGAGAGAGAGAGAGAGATAATATTATTGCTTTTTTTCTGAGAAGTGAGAGAGAACAGAGTGAGAGTGACATCGAGGATGATAGCGAACGAGAAAGAATACGAATAAATATTCCTAAGAAGACAAGAAGAGAGAGGCAGCCTCGTATGTATACATATATATATATATATATATATATATATATATATATATATATATATATATATATATATATATATATATATATATATATATATATATATATATATATATATATATATATATATATATATATTTATATATATATACACACACACACATACACACACATACATACATACATACATATGCAGTTCATATATCAGATTTGTCACACTGTGAAGTTCTTCATATTCACAAATATTAAGTCACAAATGTCGTTTAATATGCAGTTCACTGTATCTCGGGAAAAACTTGCAACCAAAGGGAATTAAAACTGATAAGTATTTCTTCTCCGGTCAGGAAACAACTACATACAGTGACTTTTGACCACTGAGCCATATATGCATATATATATATATATATATATATATATATATATATATATATGTATACATACATGCATACACACATATATATATATACTTATGTATTAACATATATACATACATATATATACACATACACACCCACACGTTTATATACAAAGGAAGAGTGTTATCAGACTTTCTGTATCCGAGAATAATGTTATCTCTCTCTCTCTCTCTCTCTCTCTCTCTCTCTCTCTCTACATGCACTTATTTATGACTGTTTCAGATTTCCACATTTTTCACAAATATTTAGAGTGTTGTTACACACATTTCAATTAATGTTGGTACGACATTTAATTTTTATCTAAGAAATAAAACCAAGGTGAATTAATATCATCAGTCTTGTCAATGAAAAGTCGCTTATACTTGAAAATGCATGAACTTTTAAGCGTTCTAATGTATGCATCTTCATTTCTGATGCTTTCTGTTTATACTTGCCATTTGTCATTCGTATTTGTTTACATTATGAGATATGTTGTAATTTCACAATTGATACAGTATGATGTCTTTGTTCGAAATGATATGCTTTTTTTGACAAGACAACCCTTGTCCCTGGATGGTTTAAAGAGTGAGATACCGAGCTATTTCTATAGCCTTTCAACATAGAGACCCAGTAAGGGCGGGGGGAGGGTTAGTGCCGTCAGTGCACCTCACGATGTGCACTGTAGGCATTGCTAAAGGTTCTTTGCCACGTCCCTTCGGCCCCTAGCTGCAACCCATTTCATTCCTTTTACTGTGCTTCCATTCGTATTATCTTTCTTCCATCTTGCTATCAACCCTCTTTTAACAATTATATCATAATGCAACTGCAATGTTTTCCTCTTGTTACACCTTTCAAACCTACCTACTCTCAATTTCCTTTCCAGCGCTGAATGACCTAATAGGTCCAGTGCTTGGCCTTTGGCATAAACTCTACTGTATATTCCATATTCCTCAACCTAGGGATTTCAGACGCTTACCAATGAGAGCATGCACTGATTTATTGTCATGTTGTTGTTGTTTTTGACTGAGCTAGCTTTATGCCAGCACAGGAGATTGCTCATAGAGCAGCCCGTAATATTTATTGTCAAGAGCTATCGGTTTTTGAAACAGTGTGCAGACGGAAATGTGGCGTCACAGACCACGTGATTCAGGTGAAGCTCGGCGACTCGCAAGCACGTGGTTGAAAGGGTGCACCTTGATTGCCTGCTGGCCTTGCTGGCTGAATTGGTTTGGTAACAGAACGTGGGCTGCGCTGATCACTTTTTGTTACAACTTGATGAAATATAATAGAAAAGTAGTTCATATTATTCACTGGATGATTTCACAAACCTGTACATGAAGTCATTAGGTCGACGTGTGTTTGTTCCCTTTGTGGTTGTTAGCTGCCCTGATCCCTCTTTGTTGCTCGTTTGTTTTAGTTGGTAATCAGATTTGCCACCCAAGCTAGGGAGGGTGTTGTGATGGGCAGTGTCCTCGTTCCCAGGTGGAAGCTTTGCTAATTCTTCATCTGAGTAACTGGTATTATTAGGTGGGAAGAATTAGCTCAGTTCACTGATGGTCTTGACAGACACCATTTCGACAGGATGGGTGTTTCTTGTTTCTATTGGGGTGGTGCATAGGCCGAGAATCCAGGGTAATTACACCTTCTGTTTGGGGCTATTGCACCTTGAGGGATCAGTAGTTATTTCCACCTTGACACTGAATGCTGTGTGCAGTTATCCTGAAAGTCTGTTCAATGTGCGATATGTCCATAGGTCCTACTGACAATAAGGGCAGCCACTTTGGGCAGTTTGAGAGTGGTGCTGTTTGGACAGCCTGCAGTTCCCAGGGAAGTCAGCTCTTAGTAGGGGTGTCTGAATGTTGGTGACAATGGACCCTTACCTGTATTTTCTTCCCATTAGGTAGAAGGTGAGGTTCCAGTGGCAACAGGATGCTATCAGGCAGACACTGGCAGCCTCCTGGTGCATCTGAGCGTCTGAAGGCCACCAGCAGTCATCCTTTGAGGCAGGGAGTATTAAGTGAAAATTCCCCACTTCCACAAAGGAACTCTTGCTGGAGACTCGATGGAGAATGTATGTATGGTGGGCATCTGTCAGGAATGTGGCAGCCACCATTATTCTCTTTGGACAGCCACCCTTGCTCATTTTTTTTACCAACTGCATCCAGGGTGCAGTTCCTGGCGATCTTTATCGTGGTAAAAACACTTGATGGGCAGCTGAGGACACCCCTTCTGATGGGTTTTGTGTGGCTGTCTTTGCTGGGTGTTGGCTTCTCTGTCTTTGTAGATTCTATAAGCGGTTTGTTGCTAGGCCTTGAAGGCCTCGAGCACCCCATCTGCCTTCTTCAGGAGGTCAACCTTGGGAGTACTTTTGGCAGTGGAAAAGGTGGCACAGATGTGAGCTGGGAGACAGCACATGAATTTGTCTGGCGAGATTGACCTTCTGTGCAGTGCCATTAGCCTCAAGCCCTATAAGTGAGGAGGGATTTGAGCTCATCCCATGAAATCTTAACTCATGTGTTCCCCAGTGGTGTGTTGAGGTGATCAAGGGCTCATCTGGCACAAGGAGGCAGTGGTAAGGAGAACTCCATGATTAAAAACTAGAGAGTTTTTTGTAGTGAACCTTTCCCCTTGCACATCCAGCCAGCATGAGATATGGGGGAAGAGAGCGTCTTGGATTGTCTCAGGATGTAGTGGTTCTTCTTTATTGAACATGAGATTACGTATGATGTTGGAGGCACAATTGCGTCTCTGCTCTTCGGAACCAGACAGATAGTTCAGTCTTTATGTGGAGAAGAGACAAATACAAATTTACCAGGTTAAGTTTGCTCTTTCATCTGATGATATCTTGTGTATGCTTTAGCCTCCATGGAATTATTTCTAAGCCATAGTTTTGACCATATTTTGTCCATTAGTTACCAGGGCTTGGTATGTGAACCAAGTTTTATAGTTACCATTTGTAGACACAATCTTTTTAACTCTCAATGGAGAGCTAGCCAGGACTTCAGCACTGTATTTAGACCATTGGTAGCTACTTTTTTGTAGGCAGCAGAGTGCCTTCCAGACGACACCACCAGTGTTTTACTGATCAGCAGCTCAAAGCCCCATGGAGGGAGTTTATCTTACAAACATTTTCAGGCGAGATTGCTTTTTTATAATATTACAGAATAGAATAGCTTTATTTTTTACACCCCAGGATTATACCCTTCCACCATGTATGAAGAACATCATTAACTTCAACTACAAATCATCATTCTCCTGCCTACAAGGAAATGCGTTCCCTTTAAACTTGAAGAACAGCCTTAATTTTTACTTATGGACACCATTCATTTTCGAAAAAAACATTATTCCTTTTGACTGTAACGAATAATTTTTTCCATAACTGTGAAAGATGATAATATTTAGTTTACATTAGAGAGAAATAAGCTATCCGAGATTTTGACAGAGAAGCCGGACCCTGGATACGAATGGTCAGTTTTTTTTTTTTTTCTAATTTGTATAATTTCGTCAAGTTTAGGTTGGAATTTAGTAGCAGAAAGTTCAGCTTCCCTCTTCTTTTTTTTCTTCTTCTCCTCCATGTTTCGGTTTGAACTTTCGGGGAACAATTGATTTATGTGCAGACCGGGATAGGCCAAGGACGACGGTGACATTTCCGGATTTCAGAAGCATTGATCAACTGGGAGTAGTGTCGTCACCTATTTTTATTTTTTTTAATTCCGCTCATGTGGTTAATTACAACTGGGTCATATTAGATTGATGGCGGGCCTAAGTTTTATGCAGGCTCGCCCCGCAAACCGCTGACATTCAGCACTGTCCCTTAATCAGGGAGCGGAATTTTCGGGATAGTTTTGCCCTGACTTTTCCATCG
>NC_089749.1:52316107-52336107 GCF_040412425.1 Macrobrachium rosenbergii | reverse complement strand
AAGATAGAAATATGAACAATGAAAAAAAAAAAGAAAATGAGAGAGAGATGGGAGAATCATGGTAGGAAAGAGATTGAGAGAGAGAAAAAGAGTGCAGGAACGTCTGAAGAATCGTGTGTGTGTGTGTGTGTGTGAGGGAGGGGGGGGGGGTGGCGGTTTGGCACTGAAGCACACATGATTTTTTTTTTTCTTTTCCATTTCATTTTCCTGCCGAATCATCGGAAGCGACTTCTATATCCGGACAATGGGAATGGATGACGACATTTTTGACGGGCTCGGAGGATTGCCGAAACTGCATTTTGTCCTCCTGTTTATTACTTGCACCTATGTGACTGCGCAGTTTCTCGCCGTCTATAAAATCTCTGTCTCTACTGTTCCATCTCTTTCTTACCAGAAATCTATCTTTCTCTACTGTTTCGTCTCTTTCTTACCAGTTCGGTTTGCTGGTTATAGGCTCATGTACTGAATTATTAATTGTTATTCCGAGGATGAACCTTATTCAAATGGAGAAAGCCCACCAAAGGAGCCACTGACTTGAAATTCAAGCTTCCGAAGAATATGGTGTTCGTTTAAAAGAAGTAACAGAAGGTCATGGGAAATACAGAAAGAGGAGATCAGTTATTAGAAAAACAGATAAATTAAGAAATTAATATATAAATAAATGAAAACGTAAATAATTTATCAAAATACGAGGAAAACTGTATTCAAGCTTCCGAAGAGTATGGTGTTCGTTTGAAAGAAGTAACAGAAGGTAATTGGAATGACAGGAAGAGGAGGTCAGTTATTAGAAAAATAGATACATTAAGAAATAAATAAATAAAAATTTAAGTAAATTATCAAAATACAAGAATTGTATTAGGGTAGTAACGCATTGCATCTTCGCTCGAACTTCTGAAGTTCCAATTGCGCGGCATCCTCGGGGAGGCTGTCCCACAGTCCAACGGTGTGAGGAATAAAGGACCTCTGGAACTGAGAAGTTCAACAGCGAGGCACATTTACTACATATTAGGGCTCCTGTTCAGTGAATCTGGTTGCTCTCGGCAGGAAAAGGGGCTCAGGGATCAGTTGTGAATGTGAAAGATCTCTGTTAAAATACAACTTAAGTTGACGAACAAGAGACCATCCGTCGATGGTCCAAGTCATAACTGCTAATATTGGGAAACAGAAACCTACCACCACGAACCACTCTATCTAGAAGAGATAAATCTCTGGCAGGAATGACTTGTCTAAGTGCCTTTAGCACCAAAGCGTTCATTACATACGCCTGCTCGACAGGTGATCTGTCATTTTGAATACTCTTTTCGTTGCCTTTCTTCTGTCAAGTTCAGTGTCTCTGTTTTGAACAGTGTCTCTACTTATTTCTCCGTCCATTTACCTGTTTAATTGTACACACGCATTCTTTTTAGAGACATCTGATCTTGTCACATCTATCTTACACCTTACATAAAATTCTGATAATTCCACCATATTCCACCAATCACCTTTCGTTGATTCCTTTCATTCATTTTCATTTAATATTTCCTTGTAAAAAAGAAAAATCAGCTTATATCTCACTTTGTGCATTCACACCACCGTCACCTCCACACTTTCCTTATCTTCCTCAACTTTTGTACTTTTCCGGCTGCCTTCAGTTGGTCCCCCTCTTTTCTCAGTCCACCACCTTAATATTAATATCCATCACAGATTGTCTACATTTCACCAGTCGTTGCAAATCCTTTTTACTATCACTGACAATACAGAAAAATTCTTACTGTAAATATATATATATATATATATATATATATATATATATATATATATATATATATATATATATATATATATATATATATATATGATTATACACACACACACACACGCACAGGCAAATAATAAATATATATATATATGTGTGTGTGCGTGTGTGTGTGTGTGTGTACACGCACGCGCATGAGTGAGTACATCTGCGCGCGTGTCATTTTCATACACCGACAAGCACAATAAAACTAGTCATCAGATACATTCTAAATTCATTTCATATTTTCGGACTTCATTCACGTGTTTTGCTGAAGAATTATTCCCGTTTGTCATTTGAAGTGCGAAAATTTCTTCTCGTATGAATTATGGCCACTCATCCGCCTGATGAAGATTTCATTTCTCTGCAATTTTTAAACGTCACGAAATTATTTCGGGAACATTAACCCTGCTTGCATTCGTTATATTTATCAAAACGTAACGTAACAGTGACGTGAATAAAAAAAAAAAAAAATAAACCGTCGTGAAGCGTCAGCGAACATGGGCGTTTCGATGACTGACAGTTCTGCTCTAAAATAAATCTTGCGTTTATGCATCTCGTGTCGTGAGCTCGGATTTGGAGGAATAAAACCAGTCGTCGATAGAGTCCTGGGAGAGAGAGAGAGAGAGAGAGAGAGAGAGAGAGAGAGAGAGAGAGAGAGAGAGAGAGAGAGAGAGAGAGAGAGAGGGGTTTGGAAAGTAAATTGAAAGTATAGGGAAATGAAATGTCCAGACCCACTTGCTGTTTCATGACAAAATTTAATGAAATTAAATTATTTCATCTTCAGGTCAGATTGACACCTGATACTTTTCACTTACCTGTGAACGATGAACTTTTACAGGTGTTCATGAATTAAGTGACTCCTGGAAGGCAGCAGGAGTGTTGCAGAAGTTAAGGAAAAGGAGAAACATGAGGGAAAGCCCCCTCCCCCCAAAAAAAAAATAAATAGAAATTGATGAAATTCCTAAACAGTATGAGGATGGTAGAAATAGGAGATTAGAATGGATATAGAATGAGAATATTCCTCTTATAACTCACATTTGTTGCTCATCAGCTCTTCAGAATAGGAGTTATCATGTTCCCATGTTTCACATTCATGGAGATAGGAACATACTGCGTGATATTTTGATTTAAGAGAGGATATGCAGTGTATATATATATATATATATATATATATATATATATATATATATATATATATATATATATATATATATATATATATATATATATATATATATATATATATAGAGAGAGAGAGAGAGAGAGAGAGAGAGAGAGAGAGAAGAGAGAGAGAGAGATTATATATATATGTATATACTGTATATGTATGTATATATATGTGTATATATACATATATATATATATATATATATATATATATATATATATATATATGTATATGTGTATATATATATATATATATATATATATATATATATATATATATATATATATAGAGAGAGAGAGAGAGAGAGAGAGAGAGAGAGAGAGAGAGAGATTACTGCCGACCACATAACACATTAGTAATTTCGCTTTCGTCAGATCAGGAATGTTAAACAATATCGGGTCTGGTCAGTACTCGGTTGGATGACCTGCTAGAAATGCCAGGCTCCTGCGTCACCTAAGCCCCTTGAATATCCATGGGATCAAGGTGTGGGCCTAGCATCCGCACCCCTAAAAGATTGGCCGAAAACCGGACAGGTAACACTGTCTAGGACCACCCGTTTAAGGAAATAGGCATGTAGATAAAAATAAAAAAAAAATTGTATATATTTTAAAAAGCTTGAATCTTTATTTAGTCATTTTAGCTGTCAAGGTATAGTAAAAATACTTTATCATGTGACATTTATAAATGTGCTTTAAAAATAAATATGTGCACGGTTACTTTTACTCTCTGTGGGATTTTCATAAGCGAAAATAAGATTATTAAAGAAAATAAAAGGTAAAGACCAAATGACACTCTTTATGCAATCCGGAATAATCAGTGAACTACTTCCCGGAAATTCGAACGCTCTGAAAGATCACCTAAATTTACAAGAGACCCTTACCTGACGTCAATGAGAGAGAGAGAGAGAGAGAGAGAGCACTCGATATTGGCTGGTGGGTTGGCGTCGTGAATAATAAAACCGAAATAAAGGTCACTTCCTTCATTTCTATATCTCCCGTCTCTCCTTTGCGATTCTGGGACGTACCAGCTATAATGATGGCGGACCTCTGTCGCTGAGGTGTGTGTTATTTTCACTCGTCGGAAGTCGGGCCACCTGTCAATCATTATAGGGGGTAACAATGCCTGGCCTTCTCCAGCGGCGTCGTAACACCCGTCGGCCTACTTCCTCATATACTTTCACTTGGTGGGAATCGGGAGTCGTGGGAATCTACGATTTCTCGTTTCTATTTCTGCGTAGCTTTAGAAGTCTCTTCTGCTTCCGCGTTCCTTTAGTCATAATTTTTTTTTATATATTTCATTTGCCTTTAAAAAAAATTGTAGACACATAAAGCAACATTTGAGACAGTTTTTGAGTTTCAGGGAACACGAAAGACAGTAGGGATTTCCACAGCTATGATTAGAAAAGGATGACTAATTAGTCATAGGGTTATGGATGCTCAGTGATATGTCAGTGACTTGCACTCTTTTAAGTACAGAGTTCAAGACTACTTCTGGCCACGATAGGTTTCGTTGTTATTTTGTTGTTTCTTTGAGGAAGGAATGGGGTAAGAGGGGGAAGGTAGGGTTTGGAGGGTCTATATGTTGCGACATCAGTAACCACTGCCTGGCTCCCCCAGGTCTCACGTGGGTGGAGAGGGGTCTTGGCCGCTGATTATATATTTATCTATTTTTTGTCTTTAGTCTCAGAAGTAGCATTTTATCCTGGGTTTATACTTGGGTGTACAATGTCATCTCATTATGCAAAAGAGAAATGACGAATACCAGTATAAACTATCTCTTTACATGATTATCTTAATACCTTGAACATTGTACTGACATTTAGATTTCATTAAATAAAACTGGAGTTATTTTAGTTGCAGTAACTATCTGAAATTGCCGTAGTAATATACCTTTATTAAGCGTTGCCGTAATATCTTATTATCTTTTAAAAGAGAGCACTATTTATGTTGAATTATTTATTTTTCTTATATTCTCTTCTATAAAAAGAATGTTTTTTATATTATGTTTTTATACTGTTTATCCACGTTCTTTTGAACTCTGAATATTTAATATCACGTTTTATCAGGATTTTATTTTCTTTTTTGCTTTGGAAAATATATTAAAGAAAGAACAGTCAGATACAAGTACTAACATTTCTCGTTTCCATTGGTCGAGTACACAAACCATAAAACTCCTTGTTAGCGGTTTCTGCCTACAGTGTTCCCCTATCACCGCACAGTAGGGAGTCCTTAAAGCTTCTTTAAGGCATCTCCGAGAATCCAAACTGCCTTTCCCGCATTTACCTTTCTCGTCCATTTTATTCTACACAACACAGTTGTCTAACTTCTCTAACACTGACTTAGTCCAAGAACAGTATAAATGGACTAAAGGCTAGCTTGGTACTCTTCAGCAGGAATGAGAAGTTAAAGCTGATTCATTGACAAGTAAGAAACTTCGGCGCAATCGAGTTTTCTGTACAGCGTATAATGCTGTATGAACCGCAGCCTGGTGGTGGCCTGTCCTCTAGCGTTGTCAGACGCACGATCATGGCTAATTTGAACCTCAAATAAAATAAAAACTACTGAGACTAGAGGGCTGCAATTTGGTACGTTTGATGACTGGAGGGTGGATGATCAACATACCAATTTGCAGCCCTCTAGCCTCAGTAGCTTTTAAGATCTGAGGGCGGACAGACAAAGCCGGCACAATAATTTTCTTTGCAGAAAACTAAAACCGTGAATAACTTGCATGACTCGATTATTTAGTAATTACAGTCGATAATCTCTTTTATCGACGAAATTACCTGATGATCATAATTGGATTTTGGAAATACAGAAGCACTCCCACTTGGAAAGATGCGTATTCCTATACTAAAGAGGAAATTATCACCTCTCTCTCTCTCTCTCTCTTAGTGTCTCATTAGTGTTCATTAGTAATAATAACTATAAATACACATATATATATATATATATATATATATATATATATATATATATATATATATATATATATTGTATTTATAGTTATACATATATGTATATATATACATATATATGCATATATGTGTATATATTTTTTTATAAATATATGTATATAAATATACACACATACATATATATACATATACATATATATATATATATATATATATATATATATATATATATATATATATATATATATATATATATATATTTTCATTTATATATATATATATATATATATATATATATATATATATATATATATATATATATATATATATATATATATATATATATATAAACTCAAGCATCCGAGTTCCAGCAACTTCCATCAGCCAATCAAAAAGCTATCGGTTAAAATCTGCATATCGGGAACCATTCCACGGGATCACCGAGCAGCCTGTTTTGATTGGAAATTTCCTTATGCTTTTTTGAGCGGAATCAATGCAAGCAAATCAGTTTATATTTCTGCTTTAAGGATTTTTTTCTCTCTCTCTCTCTCTCTCTCTCTCTCTCTCTCTCTCTCTCTCCTCCTCTTCTCTCGCTCCAGTTGTCATCGGGAATATTTGATTGAATTAGTGTCAGTGATCCTGGGAGGTTGCAACGCCAGGTAGATGTAATTAGTGTTGAATTGTTTTGTTGCAGTTGTTCGACTTGAGGATACTTGGCCTGTTTCTCCAGTGTGCTTTCTCAAGATTTTTTTCAGTGAATTATTATTATTATTATTATTATTATTATTATTATTATTATTATTATTATTATTATTATTATTATTGTTATTATTATTATTATTATTATTATTATTATTATTATTATTTCTGTAATCTCTATTACCTTCTGTTACCTCTTTCAAATGAACTCCATACTCTTTAGAGGCTTGAATTTCAAGTCAATGACCCCTGTGTGCTTGTTCCATAGGGCTCGTCCCCTGAATGATAATAATAATAATAATAATAATAATAATTATTATTATTATTATTATTATTATTATATTATTATTATTATTATTATTATTATTAATATTATTATTATTATTATTACCTCTTTCAAATAAACTCTATATTCTTTGGAAGCTTGAATTTCAAGTCAATGGCCCTAGTGTGCTTGTTCCATAAGAATAGGGTTCGTCCTCTGAAATATTATTATTATTATTATTATTATTATTATTATTATTATTATTATTATTATGAACAAACATTAGTTATCTCCTACAGTTAGCCTCCACAGAGCAGCTGTTAGATTTTTCAAAACATTAAGCAGAAAGAAAAATTAATAAGTAACTGAAAAAATAATTGATAACAAAGCAGAAAAGTAACGGACATCAACAAACAGATAATTAAACACTTACTGTACATACGTAAAGAGAAATTCGACTCAAAACACGAAAATGTCGTTTTAGCCTTCCAGTGTAACTATTTTTAGAAGATGAGGAAGATATACTGTAATGTTTCATTTTCCTCTCATTCAGGGGAAAATTGTTCATTCTGTCCTTCAGTAGAAAAGGTCAGTTTGTGAAGGATAAGACCTAACTTTGTTTGTAAAGGATAGCATCTAGTTTAGTTTTTCTGTAAAAGATGGCAATTAACGTGTTTTGTAAAGGATGGGACATCGACTAGTTTAACCTGTGAAAAAGTGAACCTGCCTTAGTTTTTGCAGCACTCACGTTAACTTATGGAGGATAGTACCTAGCCTAGCCAATGACAGATATAATATAACCTCACTTGTGAAGGTTATATTATATCTGTCACTGGCTAGGCTTTATCCTCCATAAGCTAAAAACAAGTGAGGTTGTACTATTATATCTGTCCTTGGCTAGGCTAGGTACTATCCTCCATAAGCTAACCTGAACAAGTGAGGTTGTACGAGTATTATATCTGTCATTGGCTAGGCTAGGTACTATCCTCCATAAGCTAACCTGAACAAGTGAGGTTGTATTATATCTGTCATTGGCTAGGCTAGGTACTATCCTCCATAAGCTAACCTGAACAAGTGAGGTTGTACGAGTATTATATCTGTCATTGGCTAGGCTAGGTACTATCCTCCATAAGCTAACCTGAACAAGTGAGGTTGTATAGTATTATATCTGTCACTGGCTAGGCTAGGTACTATCCTCCATAAGCTAACCTGAACAAGTGAGGTTGTACGAGTATTATATCTGTCCTTGGCTAGGCTAGGTACTATCCTCCATAAGCTAACCTGAACAAGTGAGGTTGTACGAGTATTATATCTGTCATTGGCTAGGCTAGGTACTATCCTCCATAAGCTAACCTGAACAAGTGAGGTTGTACGAGTATTATATCTGTCATTGGCTAGGCTAGGTACTATCCTCCATAAGCTAACCTGAGTGCTGCAAAACCTAAGATATGTTCACTTTTCACAGGTTAAACTAGATGTCCCATCCTCTACAAAACACGTTAAATGCCATCTTTGCAGACAAGCTAAACTAGACGCTATCCTTTACAAACAAACTAAGTTAGGTCTTATTCTTCACAAACACGCCTACGTGATATTCTCCACAAGAAAAGGTAAATGTTATCCTTCTCAAGCAAAGGTAGATACCATCCTTTACAAGCTAAGGATGCCATATGGGTGGCATCATTAAAAGCTACACTGGGTATTATCCTACAGGTAGTATCCTTCACAAGCTAAACAGGGAGATATCCTATAGGTGCTATCCTTCGTAAGCTACACTAGGTGTTATCCTGTAGCTTCAGTGGGTGCTATCCTGTTGGTGAAATCTTTCGAATGTTAAACAATGTTCTAGAGTAAGGTATCTTATAGATGGTGATATCCTTTAGGTGCCATTCTTTACAAACTACGCTAGGTATAGTTATATAGGTGCTGTCTGTCAGTAGCTACACTGGTTGCTGTCATTTAGGTACTATACTTCAAAGTCTAAACAAGACTCTGTCCTATAGGGATTGCCCTTCACAAACTAAACAAGGTGCTATGCTTCACAAGCTGAGCCAGGTACTTGGAACCTCTAAAAATACTTTAGCCAATGACTTCTCTACACGAGCGGAAGGAATTTCATAATGAATCTGATGTCAGATTTTTCAAGGAAACATCTCCACACTGGCACGTCTCCTGCCATCATTTATCACCTTTCAGCCAAACTTTCCAAAAGCTGTGCTTAATTGTGCTTATGAGACGTCACCATAATAAAAGAGACAAAGAATCACTAGCTACGTTCTCGTGTAAGAATACTGAAGTCTTTTATCATTCGCGACTATAATGATTGATTAGAATAGTTATATACGTAGATTTATCTTATCTTCTGATGGTAATTTTATGATCGGACATTTCAGTATCATTGAGCGAAATAACTTCTTTGATGCTAGACTAATGCGTTGGCTTTTTGCTCAAGTAATCATCGGTAATATATTTACGTTTTTACTAATAGAGGTAAGATCCCTCCACAATAATTTTGATTTTAGTTCCCTGTCGATAAAGTCGGAATGAGGGGAAATATAGTTTTTCCTTCCTTATGTCCTTCTGTTTGTCTATCAGTCTGTCCGTCTTTCCATCTTGTCTGTCCGCCGGTATGTCTGTCACGCTTACGTTGTGTTTATAAAAGCAATCCTTTCTGCTTTAGTCTGTTACGATTCTCAAAACGTAGATGCCTATCGCTGCTTTCGTTGTTAAGCCCAACTTTCATTTCATACCCTAACCATTGACCCTCCTTTTCCCCTCTTTCCCCCCTTCTTATCCCCTGTCTTCCCCTTCCTTTCCATCTCCTTTCCCTTCCTTTCTCTTGTTTTCTCCCGAGCTGGCCTAGGTAAGGATTTTTTTTTTTTTTGCTTGAATGCTTGAACTGTTGGTCTGTTTATATGAAAAATGTTAGCGGGATATTTCTCTAATCTATCTAGACCTTTCTAAAGAGTTAAATTCGCTAAGTGTGTGATACACCTCTATTGTGAAGTGTCTTTTTTTTTCCGAATGTTGTGCATTTGCTGTCATGACCAGAATCTCTTTTATTTTTTGTTACTTTCTTAGTAAGTACCATTATTAACTCCTTTCAGAAGATAACTAATGTTATCAAGCTTCCAGCTTGAACATTTGTTATATTCATCTAAACACAGCCTGACATTTGTACAAATATACTGTATATATATATATATATATATATATATATATATATATATATATATATATATATATATATATATATACATACATACATATCTCTGCATCTGTATATGCAATTCATAATGTAATAATTAGGCTCTATTCAGTAAGAAGATTAGCTGATTCTGAAAACTATCTAAGTACGCACCGTCATCTTGGGGCTGGGCTGATAGCGTGGTGGACGCTGAGAAAATGGTTCCCCAGTTCGAGTCTGCAAAGTTATTTTACCTCTTGTACTAATTGTAAGCAGTAGATGAAGGTTCCAACTACTTCTTCATGTGAGTGTGCTTTCGAGGGAGCCGCTGATCAGTTGAGCAAAATGAACGCTAATACTTTTTGTACTTGTGGAATTTGTTTTATCTGGTTCCATGCAAAGGTACAAAAAGCTGCGCATGATGACTCTGCATAGGGTATATAAAATTGAGACCTTCTAATTTCACAGGTGGGCATTTTGGATGAAGTCTGACTGAATTTCCTCGTGTATAGAAGTAAAGTACATAAATAATAACTGAAATTACGACACAACAAAAGATATATATATATATATATATATATATATATATATATATATATATATATATATATATATATATATATATATATATATATTATATATACATATGTATATTTATATATATATATTATATATATGTGTGTATATATACATACACACACACACACACACACATATATATATATATATATATATATATATATATATATATATATATATATATATATATATATATATATATATATATATATATAATCAGAAAGAAATTATAAAACCATATCATAATATATATATATATATATATATATATATATATATAATCAGAAAGAAATTATAAAACCAGCGAACAGATGGGTCGACACTTCATAACAGGAATAATTAAAACAAAATGTAACAAACAACTATTCGAAAGATGTGTTAAGAAACAGTTAAATCGGTAGATCAGCAGCTTAATATGTAGTGAATTTTCTTGCCTCGTGTAATCAGTCGGTGCCCAAATAGTTCTCGGTGTAAACCGACATCGACTGATGCCCCCAAAAACGTCCATCAAATGCCCATTAGCGCCCTTCTCCCGTTAGCGTTGGCAGCGCTTGCCCCTCCTGACGTCAGCCGAGCAGGCAAAAGCCAGTTATTCGAAGAGAAAGATGGCGTGGAGGCTCATTATGGAGAGTGGGTAACTTCTTATCAATTTATGACCTAACGACATCCATCGAGCTACGTTTGTTCTTTTTGTTTTTGTTTCTGCTTTTTTTGTCTTGTATTCTAGTTTCTAAGAATCCAATCGGGCAGGTCCTTTTTCGCGCGCTTTCTCTCTCTCTCAAGATTCCGACACGGAGGAGAAAATGGGAAGGAAGCCGCTCGATTTATTCTTGAAGGACCCGAGAACCCGCGGCGTCTGGCACCGGAAGTATTTACTTTAAGAAAGACAGCCCCCCTCTCCCTCTCACCCCCCCAAAAAAAAGAGGGGGGGGGGAAGAAGAAAAGAAAAGTAAAGGCAGATGGGTAGGAGAAGTGGGCTCCGGAAACAAAAGAACAGAAAAATATTAAAGGAATGTTTGAAATTTTCTTAAAGATGTCGGACTTTTTATGCCTTTTTGGTACCCAAAGAGTTTCCTTGAGTTTATGCCAGTGTCTTTTACCTACCAAACAGGCAGTCCTAACTCCCTCTCCCGCCCTCCCACAACCCTCTCCCCTACACCACATTCCCCCTTCTCTCAATGAACGCTACTTACCCTCCTTCCTCCTCCTCCTCCTCCTCCTCCTCCTCCTTCTCCTCCTCCTCTCCTCCTCCTCCTCCTCCTCCTCCTCCTCCTCCTCCTCCTCCTCCTCCTCCTCCTCCTGCTCTTTTTCCTTCTGTTCCTCCTCTACAAGGAGAAAGAAATGCGAAAGAAAAAGAAAGCGGATAAGAAAGGCTCTTTTGATGCTTTTGAAAAGTCCTAGAATCTCTTCCTTCATATTCTCACATTATTACTGTGCGCCAAGGCATCATTCTTTACGGAGTCACTTTCCTTCCGTATTTTCTTTCCGCCAGATCCAACCTTTCGACCTCTCCGCTGCTGCTTATTGATTTATCAACAAGCATTTTATGGAAATATATCAAGGCTCCTGATTTTATATTGTATCTTTGGTATATATCGTCAAATATCCTTATGCACTTTCTTCCGATAACGCTATTCAAAAATGTGATAATGATCAGGTTACTGTGTGATAAAAATCCACAGTTATATATAGTAAATATTATATTACTGTGTAAAATAAACAAAGGCTTTCGAACACTTGAACGGTGTTCCGCATCAGTGCTAACGTTAGCACTGATGAGGAACACCGTTCAGGTGTTCGAAAGTCTTTGCTTATTTTACATAGTAACATATTTACTGTATATTTGTAGATTTTTATTACAGAGATTGTTTTTCACGGAATTGTGAATCTCTTAGCGATTAGTTTATTAATGATTCAGTCGGTTGTATGAGCCCAAAGGTCCACACGAGGCTTCTTATTTATTCACTTCTATATCTTACTTTTAGTTAATGGTGCCATTATGCAAGGGTCAGTGCTAGCATAAGGCTGGCTTCATGTATACCAACTAACCAGTCCATGATATTAAAAAAAATTTTCTTTAGAACTTTCCGCTTACACAAAACTAGTATTATGCTGGATTTGATCTCATTCTGCATCCATATGCAATATTCACTTTAGAAAAGTTGTCTCTGAATTGATATTAACATCAATCAATAAGGTTTTTAAAAACATATGCCTTAAATACAGTAGATAAGGAATCATGTAATATGTCTGATACTGTTGTTAACTTTTTCTGTCAGTCGACCATAATTGTTTTGTTTTTCTTGAGCTGACTGCAAACATCCACTGTCAGTATCACTAAAGTTAATCATGATTGGCCCTCATGCTACGCACCAATTGCCGGAGGATACAAGTCAGAGACATCAGCCAATCAGAAGCGAGACAGAAGCTTCAATGATATCATCTGCGGATATCTACCGTCAGGCCTGAAAACACAGACTATCAGTAACTTACTCCAATCTCTTCTATCTCATTTGTATAATGGTCGTTGGTTATTTCATGAATAACACAGACATAATAGATTGTATGCACCCGTCAGTCTACTTTCTCCCACAGAAACCCTGTGACAATCATTATTCCTCGCATTACACAACTTTGGAATTTTTGACTTGACTTCATGATTCGGACAATCACAGCATTTTTCTTTATTTGTCCCCTTTCGACAAAGTTAGGGGAACTATAGTTTTTCCCTAGGTTTGTCTATTAGTCTGTCTATCTTTTTGTCAGTTTTACCAAATACTTCCACTGACCGCGGTTAAGGGATTCAGTCAACTTTGGTACAAAGTCCGACCATCATGTTTCGCCGTCTGCCGATCATTGTGGACTATTATTATTATTATTATTATTATTATTATTATTATTATTATTATTATTATTATTATTATTATTATTGAAGGTGATAGCTGCATCAGCTCCTTCAATACTGCACGTTTAAAGGTTTACTACCTATATTATTATTATTTATTTTTTTTTTTTTTGGGGGTGTCTATCACAATTCATCCTATTCGACTGGGCGGTTTTTATAGTGTGGGGTTCCGGGTTGCATCCTGTCTCCTTAGGAGTCCACCACTTTTCTAGTAGCACACTCTTCTGCATGAGTCCTGGAGCTACTTCGGCATCTAGTTTTTCCAGATTCCTTTTCAGGGATCTTGGGATCGTGCCTAGTGTTCCTATGATTATGGGTACAATTTCCACTGGCATATTCCGTATCCTTCTTATTTCGATTTTCAGGTCTTGATAATTATCTATTTTTTCTCTTTCTTTCTCATCTACTCTGGTAGATTATTATTATTATTATTATTATTATTATTATTATTATTATTATTATTATTATTATTATTATTATTGTTTTGTAATCACTTCACAAAAAAAAGTGAAACTATGGGTCCAAATACTGTAGAATTAACCGTGGCCATTTTAACTTGAGGAGATAGATATCATTTTCAGCCACACACTCCCCTAATGTGACCTTCGACCGTGTCCTTCGTACTGAAAATGGCTGTCACCGGGTGGCAATCATGTGTTACAAATACCTCTCGCCCTGAAGAAATTATCGTTGGAATGCTCCCAGAGAAAAGTTGGTCCGGAGACACCAGAGGACATGTAATGTTTAAGCAATGATGCTTCCAGAATGCTCGTTAAACTTCGTGCCCAGGGTAGATATGGGCAGGAAGATGACCCTGTAGTGGTCTCGGCATTAAAACAAACATGTAATAAATGCGCCGAAGTCTCTCCGGCGCAATCTAGTTTTCTGTACAGCGTATAATCAAGTCCACCGAAAATAGATCTATCTTTCGGTGGTCTCGGTATAATGTTTTATGGTCTCGGTATAATGTTTTATGAGCTGCGGTCCATGAAACTTTACCCACAGCCCAGTGGTGGCCTGTCCTGTATCGTTGCCAGAAGCACTATTATGGCTGACTTTAACCTTAAATAACATAGAAACTACTGAGGCTAGAGGGCTGCAATTTGATATGTTTGATGATTGGAGGGTGGATGATCAACATGCCAATTTGCAACCCTCTAGCTTTAGTAGTTTTTAAGATCTGAGGGCGGACAGAAAAAGTACGGACAGAAAAAGTGCGGACAGAAAAAAGTGCGGACAGAATAAAGAGCGGACTGAATAAAGTGCGGACGGACAGAGAAAGCCGGCACAATAGTTTTCTTTTACAGAAAACTAAAAAAAAGAAACAACAGATTATAGTGACTGGATGGAATTATAATTAATTGTTTCATGGTTAATGTTCGTTAATGCAGAAGAAGCCTAGATGCGAACTTTTCATTTAAGGCGAATCGTATATTTTTATTTTTATTTTTTTTTACGCGAGGAACTGACAAAATTTGTAATTTTCCATAATACATTCCGGAATGGTAATTTTCAGATTTATTCCTAATCATCAACAAATTTGCAAAAGAAATAATTGCATATAGCTGTCACTTTGATTTATACTCGTTTAGAATGCATTTTTTCCCCTGTTACAATTCATCATCATCATTCCCGTCGTCCTTATTATTATTATTATTATTATTATTATTATTATTATTATTATTATTATTATTATTATTATTATTATTTTATTTTCGTAGCAGTAGATAGTAGCAACCTAGTGCTACACCTCCTCTATAGATAATTCACAAAGGCTAAAAGTTCGGGCGAATCCTTCAGTACAGAATCACGGTCTTAACTGAGTAAACATTAGAACACAGACATTAGTGTTGGAAACAAGGCGACACCTTCAGTACTACTGAGAACGGTATATAAGTATTATCTTATAGCAATATAATCTCTATATATCTTTCTGAAAATCATGGGGGGATAGAAAATGAGGCGGATCGATAATCGAGTGATATAACGATGCTGGAAACGACGAGGCACCTTCAAGCAGATGAAAATGCCATATCTTCATCGCAGACATTCCTTTCCTTCCGTATCTGTGTGTCTTTATGTTTGTCTGTCCATCCGTCTGTGTGTTTGTGTGTCTCTCTTTGTGGACTTATCCGTATCACTTTGATAATGGCGACGCTTCTTCTTCTTCTCCTCCTTTTCTTTTTCTTCTTATTCTTCTCATTTTCTTCATCTCATTTTCTTCATCTTCTTCTTCTAATTTTCTTCTTTCTTCTTCTTCTTCTTATTCTCATTTTCTTCTTCTTCTTCTTCTCATTTTCTTCTTCTTATTCTTCTCATTTTCTTCTTCTTCTTCTTCTTCTTCTTCTTCTTCTTCTTATTCTTATTCTCATTTTCTTCTTCTTATTCTTCTTCTTCTTCGTCTCATTTTCTTCTTGTTCTTCTTCATCTTCTTCTTCTTATTCTCATTTTCTTCTTCTTCTTCTTCTTCTTCATCACCCGAAGCCCACCCATGGCTTCCAACACCCTTTACATCATCCATCCTTCTCTCATCTCCACCTGCCGCTCTTTCTCTCTCTCGACCTCTCTGTCCCCTCAACATGTCCTCCTCCACCTCCTCCTCCTCCTCCTCCTCCTCCTCCTCCTCCTCCTCCTCCTCCTCCTCCTCCTCCTCCGGGTGGTACCTTCTCTTCGTACTGCCTTTTCGTCCCTTCCCTGTGAGTCTCCCTGAATGTACCCGGCGCGGACCCAAAGCGTCCATAATGAAGCCGGTGCAGAATTTATGTCCCCCTACTTCGACCATCGCCAGAGACCCTCCTCCTCTATGCAATACCCATTCTCTCTCTCTCTCTCTCTCTCTCTCTCTCTCTCTCTCTCTCTCTCTCTCCCCATCCCATCCCCCATCTATCTTTCTCTCTCTCTCTCTCTCTCTCTCTCTCTCTCTCTCAATCCAGTCGGGCGAGTCGTGACCTCTCGATCGCCCTATAATCCGCTTTTTCCGCCCAACCCCCCCTAACCCCCCCCCGAAAAAGTCCCGGTCCTTGCCAGTCTTTCTTATTTAGCAACCCCCACCCCTTTCCCCTCTCCTTCCCAATATCCTTCCCCGCCCTACCCCCGTCCACATACTTCCATCCTCTTCCACTGTGTATTAACATTCTCCTGTGGTCTGATACCTTGTGGATGGGTGTGTTATTATGTTTGTCATATTCGGTTGTTGGTGGTATGATAATCAATTCGGGCGGAAGGGCATATATACATATCTCTCTCTCTATACAATGCGGCCGCCGCCATTCTGTTACGCAAAAAGCTCACGCGAGCAGGGTCTGTTTTTGAAATTGTTTACAGACACGCATATTTATATCCGTAAATATCTTCTTCTTCTTTTAACGTGCTTTTTTCCCATTTTAATATATACTTACATATATACCTATATACACCTATATATATGTATAGATACAGAGTTTTATATATATATATATATATATATATATATATATATATATATATATATATATATATATATATATATATATATATATATAAAGCTGTATTGACTTCAAAAAGAGACGAATAACATCCTTAAGAATGCGAAGCATCACAAAAAGCAGTTGTGTTTGTTGCCCAGTGATACAGAATCTGTCTGGTCTCAATATTATTATCATCTGCTTTTTTTTTTATTTTACTTTGATAACTTAACGTCAATCATTTTACAAACGTGTCTTGCCTTCTTCAGGTTTCCATTCATATAGACAGTAATCGTAAAATCTCTCTTTTTTTCTTTTATTAACACAAACAGGACAGTCAGCAGCGACTTCAAGGAAAGAGTGAAGGCCTCCAAGAAAATTGGCCAGAGAGAGAGAGAGAGAGAGAGAGAGAGAGAGAGAGAGAGAGAGAGAGAGAGAGAGAGAGAGAGTCCTTTATCTTTTTTTTCAGGGAAGTAGTTCAAAGACATTTTTATCAACAAAAGAGGAAATCTAAAAGACTCGAAGTTCCTTCTGATCCCTAAATATTATCTGACTCTTTCTCCAAGTTGCTTTCTTCTTCTTCTTCTTCTTCTTCTTCTTCTTCTTCTTCTTCTTCTTCTTCTTCTTCTTCTTCTTCCAGTCTTTCTTTCTTTCTTCCTTTACAGAAAGGAAAAATGAAAGGACGAAAGAAATATGACGGAAACTTTCCTCTGTAAAGAATGTTCTGTAACTCGATTAACACTGCAAGTACCCGCTTGTAAGAGAGAGAGAGAGAGAGAGAGAGAGAGAGAGAGAGAGAGAGAGAGAGAGAGAGAGAGAGAGAGAGAGAGAGAGAAAGAGTTAAAAAAATGATATAAAATGTGTCTTTGGATATCATCAAAGACTTTATGAGGATCAAAAATAATTTCGAAAGGAACGAACATATATATATATATATATATATATATATATATATATATATATATATATATATATATAGATAGATAGATATATATATATATATATATATATATATATATATATATATATATATATATATATATATATATATATATATATATATATATACATATATATATATATATATATATATATATATATATATAAATATATATATATATATATATATATATATATATATATATATATATTATATATATATATACATTCATACATACATGCACGATTCACAGCGGTATATTTTCTTCATTCACCCAGTAGTAAAAAAAAACTAAGATTACGTTGGTCACATTTCCAAAGAATAAACAGAAGAAGAAGAAGAAGAAGAAGAAGAAGAAAGAAAAAAGCATAATAAAGAACGAAAAGAGGAGAAGAGACAAGAAGTGAATTGTCACACAGACCAGAACTCGTCTCCGATTGGTGTTTCGGCCATCGACGGCTGCTGTAATCAAGAGCGTACCCAAGTTTTTTTTTTTTTTTTTTCCTGTAACGGATCCTCTGATTGTGAACAGAACAATTAACAGCTTCGTCAAGAAGTACCAGCGCTCTTATGATGCGTGTATCTCCTGGAATATCTCCCTCCCCCCATCTTTCGCTCACATGTATATATATATATATATATATATATATATATATATATATATATATATATATATATATATATATATATATATATATATATATATATATAATATGTATATATATATATGTATGTATATACTGTATATATATATGTATATTTATATATGTATGTATATAGTATATATATATATATATATATATATATGTATGTATATATATATATATATATATATATATATATATATATATATATATATATATATATATATATATATATATATATATATATGTGTGTGTGAAGTTCAGTCATTCAGACTTCATCAGTCTTGACAGACATAGATTAAAGTTTGATCCAAGAAAGGAAAAAAGGCTTCATTGCATGTCCTTTAAACACCTACCGCGCTTAAGGTGATTTTAACAAAGTTATGCACAAAGATATAGATATAGATACGAATTTTTTTCCCCTTATACATACGACTTTTTTTATTTTCACAAATATTAATCCACAAATATCGTTTGATATCCATTTCATTATACCTCCGGAATATATAACTTACACATGAAGGGAAAGATAATAGATAAGTGCTTCGTAACCATCCGGATTCGGATCGTTGCTTGATATACATATAAAGAATGTAAGTGACTTTGACCGCTGAGCTATGAAGATGGCTCAGTGGTCAAAGAGGTGTAATGAACTGGATATTAGACTGTATTTATGGCTTAGAATTTTCTTATTTATATGTATATATGTATAAATTTATATACACAGTATATATATATATATATATATATACTGTGTATATATATATGTATATATATATATATATATATATATATATATATATATATATATATATATATATATGTGTGTGTGTGTGTGTGTGTGTGTGTATCTTAAAAAAAATTGCGTAATGTTGTTAACATTCCTTAGAACTGATTTCCATTCAAACAGACCAAAAGTGCCAGACTCATTTAGCAGGTCGAGTTATACTAAACCACTTTTCGCTCTTGGTTAAATTAGTGTCAGTCATTCACAAAAGAGACTTAATGTTTTAACTTTTATATATTTAAAGAGAACCATCCATAAGAAAAAAAGAAAGAACGATATTATATAAGGTGTCTTTCAAAAAATGATATGACAAGATTAAATCGTCCCTATATACAATTTTTTTGAAGATTTATTTCAAATACTAAGGACTGATGATTAACACAAGTAAAAAATGCGCCAAAATTTCTTCGGCGCAAATTAGTTTGTTGTACAGCCGCTAGAGCGTATAATCAAGGCCATAGAAAACATATCTATCGTTCGGTGGTCTCGGTATAATGCTGTATGAGCCACGGCCAATGAAACTTTAACCACGGCCCGTTGGTGACCTGGCCTATATCGTTGCCAGAACACACAATCATGGTTAACTTTAACCTTAAATAAGATAAAAACTACTAAGGCTAGAGGGCCGCAATTTGGTATGTTTGATGATTGAAGGGTGGATGATCACCATGCCAATTGGCAGCCCTCTAGCC
>NC_089749.1:52301107-52311107 GCF_040412425.1 Macrobrachium rosenbergii | reverse complement strand
CCTAAAATGTACATTCTATTCTTTTCTATTCACGAAATACATTAAATGTTCACCTCGCATTCAAACACCTCATCACAGAAGCAAAATCCTTCCAGCGTATTCCTTCACAACGAAAGACTTTCAATGCTAAAAAGCTTAAAACTCAGACGTTTGCTGCGTAAAATTTCGAAGGCCTTATAATACGCCGGTCCTCAGGTCCTCTCTCTCATTCCGTATGCACAAAAACATCCCATTTCTCCATCGATTTCCTCTTGACCGGGGCTCCGTTACACGCCAAATTGCATAGGAACCTCCCTGGCGGACACCGGAGTCGACGTTTACATCGATTTCAATTCGTGAAATGTTCGCCCGCGTCAAGCGAACGACCGAATCAGAAAAGATATATTAAAGGTCCGTCCACTTTTCGAAGGTCTGGGTCGATAGGTGTCATACGTCTTTATTCTCCGCGCTGCCATCGAACGCGGATTTTTTTCTTTTTCTTATTCGATTTTTATGTTTTTGCCAAAAACATTATTATTATTATTATTATTATTATTATTATTATTATTATTATTATTATTATTATTATTATTATTATTATTATTATTTCACTCGTCTTGGTATATGTATCCTTTCCGTTAATTACGATTATTCGAAAACGAACAGACCTCTAAATGGTTCTTCCTATTGTCATTAGTATTTTCAATATTCAAAATGAGTATGCATGGAACAACCCTAATCTGCATTTAGAAAAGGGTGAAAGATAGAAGAATATAAAGTAGCAAAGACCAACTTAACTAATTCTTCTTCTTTTTCTTCCTTCGACCTTATTAGTCTTACTGGGTAGCAGGGTGGGCCGCTTGAGTCAACTTTCTCCATCTATTTCTATTCCTTGCGTCTTCCTCCCCCAGTCCCACCTCATCCACATCCCTCCTTACCACATCCATCCATCTGATCCACTGACATCCCACACTCCTCCCCCCGCCTTCACTGGCATGTTCTTAGCTCTCTTGATTGGTTCCACCTCCTATCTCCTCATTACATGGCCATAGTATCTCAGATGAGCTTCTAAACTAAACCAGTTCTGATCATTCGAAAATTATATATCAGACTTCTTTACACTCCTTCCTATGATCATTAGTATTTTCATTATTCAGAATTAGTAAATGTGGAACAACCCTAATCTGCATTTAGAAAAGGGTGAAAGATAGAATAAAAACGCATAATTATAGCTTTGGCTAACGAATCTGAGGGTTTTATGATCTGTGCCCTGCAACCTTCCTGCCGACAGTGCATTCGAGTTCTCTTAATGGTAGGTTGCCAGAGCACGATAGTCTGAATTTTAGATTTATTGGCCATGCCTGTAATGACTGAAAACAAGTAGATTTTCATGGGCTTCTTAAATGATAAAATCTAACTTTTCCTTCGTTAGTTATCAGGAGTAATAATACTCTGTTCACACTTGCACCAGGCATATAAGGTCTGTAGCTAGTTTTTGCATAGCTCAGTCACTCTTAAGAAACAGGATCATTAATCTTGGTATTAACCCATTATTCATTATCCACTGGTCCGCTGGCATGGTGGCTAGCGTCGTGGCATGCCGCTCAGATGTCTTAGGTTCGCGTCTCCCCCCGGCCGGTGAAAAATCACTGGTTCGGTACCATGATCAGTACTGCTGCAGTGTGGGGTCTGTGTTGGGAAGTTTAAAACTAAATTCTTTAGACGCTTGAAATTCAAGTCAGTATGCCCTTTGGTGTGCTTGTTCCATGTGAATAGGTTTCATCTAATGAAATAATAATAATAATATCAGGACGTGATGTTAACTCAATACCAAATCCTTATCTCTTATCCAGTGTTGGTTCTGGCAGGAGAATATAATAAACTACTACGGCAGAAGTAGTAGGAAATTAATAAAATATATTTTGATGCATGTGAGGTTGGTATTCTATGAGTATATAGCCTCAGGTAGTAGTTTAGAGAGAGAGAGAGAGAGAGAGAGAGAGAGAGAGAGAGAGAGAGAGAGAGAGATTTTAATGAGAGAGAGAGAGCCTACCTTCATTTTAATGAGAGAGAGAGAGAGAGAGAGAGAAAAACATGGTTACTTTTAGGTTACAGAGAAAAAGAGAGGAAAAATGGCTACCTTTAGTTCGGATAGGAGTATAGTCCAGTCTGAAGAGAGAGAGAGAGAGAGAGAGAGAGAGAGAGAGAGAGAGAGAGAGGGAAAGTACAGTTACTTTAGAGAGAGAGAGAGATAAATATTGTTACCTATAGGTTAGAGAGAAAGAGAGAAAACACAGCTTAGAGAGAGAGAGAGAGAGAGAGAAAAAGCACATGTACATTTACTTTATAGAGAGAGAAAGAGAAAGAGAGAGAGAGAAATCACAGCTGATAGAGAGAGAGAGAGGAGAAAAAAATCACAGCTTATAGAGTGCGAGAGAGAGAGAGAGAGAGAGAGAGAGAAACGCCTTCATTTAAGCACGATTCCGACGACTCAGCAACAAAACCCGGGGAGCGAAAGCAGTCGAAGAAGTATCGGCCATTGTTAATCGATAGCACTCCACGCCAGGTAGGAAAGTGCCAAGTCATTAAGATGGAGAGAATGCGTAATGAGAATGGGTAATGGACATTACGGCCAGAATTACCACTGTAATGAGTAATTGTGTGTTATTGTATTTTCTTTGTTATGGCGCTGTCGTAGATTACGAAAGAACGGTATTATTCGTGCGAAAGTGTACATATGCGTGTACTTCTGTTATTTGTAACTGGGAACTTATGACCTGGGTATATCGTTAATGTATGTTTGTGTGGTTTCAGGTGTGAATAATATAGGTGTGATTAAGCACTCAGAAACACACACAAGCACACGTGTGTGTGTATATATATATATATATATATATATATATATATATATATATATATATATATATATATATATATATATATATATATATATATATATATATATATATATATATATATATATATATATAATGATTATTATCACATTTGTACGTGATTCATGTATCATTACCACAGGTGAAAAATAAGAGACGGGGTGTAGGTCCTGACAGGTTTCGACTTTATGGCTGGATATGTAGTCTCTAACGGTTGTGTATGTTCGTCAGCACTGTTCCTGTAGTATATATATTTGTGACTTCTAATACTATGCATCAGTCCTTCGTCAATGGCTTGGAAATAAAGTCGAAACCGGTCGGGACCTACACCCCGTCTCTTATTTTTCACCTGTGGTAATGTGTGATATATATATATATATATATATATATATATATATATATATATATATATATATATATATATATATATTATATAAAAATGTATATATATATATATATATATATATATATATATATATATATATATATAATATATAATATATATATATAACAATTCAGCCAATATAATAGCATTGCCAACTTTCTTTAAAGAAACATGTCTAAATTTCTTCTCAATCCAGTTGCGAATAAGTAAAAGATTAACAATTTTAAAGCCACCAATCAAGTGGGCATTCCTTATCAAGCATTCATTTGCATATCGTAAAATTTGGCACATACGCCTTGATTCAAATTCTTATTAGTTATTGCATCAGTGTTTATCTACCTTATTGTGTCCTTGAAGTGTGTACAATATCCAGCTGTAAACTTCAGCAATTATCATAATTATATGTTATTACATGTTATTCTTTTCAATGTACAAGTGTTTACAAGGTCTTGCATAAATTGTTATCATCCATAATGAAACATGATTAATATTATAAAAGTTTGATTACAACTCCTTTTTACATAGACATTTTTGAAACAAACATATCTTGATTATGTACTATGATATATATGTAAACACCCATATACAGTATATACATATATATATACATATATATACAGTATATACATATATATATATATATATATATATATATATATATATATATATATATATATATATATATATATATATATATATATTATATACATATATATATATTTATATATATATATATATATATATATATATATATATATATATATATATGTTTGTATGTATACACACACATATATTTTTTTTTTTTTTTTTTCAAGGACAGTAGGTATGTGTTCGTGAAACTGTCAATTCAGTCTTTGTGTGATATTAATAATATATAATGGTCTTGTACATAGGCGCAAAGTGTGTATACTGTTTCTTTCGTAAACTGAACCTTTTGATATCCTTGTGGGATACACTAGATTAAATATAACTTCATTCTGATCTGTAAACGGAGCTGCTACCGTATCCATATGTTTGCTTAAAAATATAACGCGTGTCCGCACTTTTTTCTGTCCGCCATCAGATCTTAAAAATTACCGAGGCTAGAGGGCTGCAAATTGGTATGTTGATCATCCACACTCCAATCATCAAACATACCAAATTCCAGCCGTCTAGCCTCGGTAGTTTTTATTTTATTTAAGGTTAAAGCTAGCCATAATCGTGCGTCTGGCAACGATATAGGGTAGGCCACCACCGGGTCATGGTTAAAGTTTCATGGGCCACGGCTCATATAGCATGATACCGAGACCACCGAAAGATAGATCTATTTTCGGTGGACTTGCTCATAAGCTGTAGTGGCTGTACAGAAAACTCGATTGCGCCGAAGAAACTTCGGCGCACATTTCACTTGTTTATTGTTAACTTGTTTCATGTGAAGTGTCATCCCTGATATAACTCACTGGTACTACATTCTACAATGGTATATGATTTGGTTGATGCAGCGGAACTTACCGCACTAGGAACTCGTCCTGTAAAATGGCAAGTAACTGTTTTATTTGATTTGGAATCACCCCTGTAAGGAAAAATGATCGGAATGGCGAAAGCAAATAATGAGATATCCACAGTTGTATACGTATTTCTCTGTATTACGATTTTTAAATAGATTATAGAGAAGCACTCCTTAAGATTTCAAAATAATGATAAAATAGAAAATCATAAAAAAATCATACCAAAATGAAACTTTTATGAAGTGCTTTTTGGGTCGCCTCTCTACCTCCCCCACCCCCACAAGGCCAATAGTTAGATATGTAGTATAGCTATTTTTCTTACATTACGATTTGTACATAGATTATAAAGAAGCACTCCTTACGATTTAAGAATGAGGAGAAAATCGAAAATCATTCACAGTCACCAATGAAATCAAAATGAAACTTTCCTGAAGTGCTCTCCGGATCACTACTTCTCCCGCCCCCTCCCCCACAATCCGTCGCACACCCCCTTCTCAAAAAGAAAAGAAACATTAATGCATCTAAAGTGGTCCTTCAAACTGGCTTACTAAGGACGCCATTGTCTGAAAGCAGAGTCCTAATTAATGTTTCTTTGATGAGCAATTTTGCCATCGCTTTCCGGAGGGACCCTTGACTTGACTCGTGGTCTCTTCGCAAGAGAAGGAGACGATTCTGTTTAGATATGACCCACTTCCGACTCGAATCTTTGACGGAATTATACTTTTTTGGAAAATGTTATATTCTACACCTTTTTTTTATTACCACGCCCCTCTAAGAGTTGGTCCTTTCCGCCATGCCCCCTTGCATCTATAAGTAAATTCCCACCCATATTTAAAGGAAAATGAAAAATTAAGAGAAAGAGAAGGGGTTTCGAGGGATAGGGAGGGAGGTAAATAATCACAAAACATGGTAAGCCCAATGAGTCTAACCAGAGTAGTAGACTATTGGAAACTACTGTTACAAGGCGATAAGTTGCATTTTTTCATAAACTTCCTCACTCTTGTTAAGAGAATAACGAATATAATTACAGAACTTTTTTATATTTTCCTAGGGCTCGCGCCTCCCCTGGGAATTGCTGACGCCCCCCAGGTTAAGAACCACTGTCCTACACAGTCTTTCTTGTCAGGAAAGGAGGGTCCTGGGTTAGTCACACTGGCGTTAGATTGATTAGTCTTATGATATTTCTATTTTGTTGTGGTTACCACACCTGAACTGACGTTTAGGAAGGTTATGGAATATGATATGAAAATATTAAATATGGATACATGAAATAAGGATATACAACTAAAAGTAAGGGACTTGAGTTTCTTGATCTCATAGATAATTAGGTAGGCAGAAGAATAACAGGATAATCACCTAAATTACTTTCTTGCTTCCATCATCTGAGAAGAAGAAAGAAAATCATCTCGGTTACTTGCTTAAAGATATCTGTTGAAGAAGGCAAAAAAAAAGTCTTCATTTTTAGTATTCTGAAAAGAAAACTTTTGTGCCGGCTTTGTCTGTCCGTCCGCACTTTTTCTGTCCGCATTTTTCTGTCCGCCCTCAGATCTTAATCTACTGAGGCTAGAGAGCTGCAAATTGGTATGTTGATCATCCACCCTCCAATCATCAAACATACCAAATTGCAGTCCTCTAGCCTCAGTAGTTTTTATTTTATTCAAAGTTAAAGTTAGCCATAATCGTGCGTCTGGCAACGATATAGGCCAGGCCACCACCGGACCATGGTTAAAGTTTCATGGGCCGCGGCTCATACAGCATTATACCGAGGCCACGGAAAGATAGTCTATTTTGATGATACGCTGTACAGAAACCTCGATTGCGTCGAAGAAGCTTCAGCACATTTTTTACTGGTTTTTTATGAAGACTCTTAGCGATGGAGAGTACCACAATATCTTCCAAGCGTCAGTCTTTTCCAGTTTGTATTTTCTTCGTCTTTAAGTTTCCACATGACACGAATGGGGGGAAGCTTAAGACAAAAACTGTGCCTCTGCCACCATAAGGTACCGGTGGAGACATCTATGGGATAATGACTGAGGGAAACCGAAGATTAGTTAACCGGTGTCGATGTCCCTTGATGAAACCGGAGACAAATGATTATCATTTTTCGACACTCTTTCCCTGTTTTCTATTACGTTCGTTCCCAGGCGCTGACGTAATTGTTTTCCCTCCCGGGCATATTTTAGCTCCAGAGGGTCATCTTGTAAGAGTTTATGGTTGAATCTCTGCCCTGTGGTATACTTTTTTTTTTTTTATATTTTCCATTCGAGGAGCCAATCATTTCATGAAAGTGTCTTCCTTTGCCGTGATGTAAACTTTAGTCTCCTCCTCCTCCTTCTTCTTCTTCTTTCTTCTTCTTCTTCTTCTTCTTCTTCTTCTTCTTCTTCTTCTTCTTCATGATTTGCCTCAGGAGTGGAAGACGCTTGTTAGGGACCGAGCCCGTAAATCTCCACCCCTTAACTAATTTCTAGGTGCTTGCTGCCCCTCGTTATATATTTCAATTGCCTTCGTGCATTTGCGTTGTCTCTGGGAAATATCGCGAAGACGGAGAGAGAGAGAGAGAGAGAGAGAGAGAGAGAGAGAGAGAGAGAGAGAGAGAGAGAGAGAGAGAAGCAGATTGTAATTTGCGTTTATTTGAAGGGCATCAACAATTTGACATTGATTTGGAGAAAAACATATGCTACGAGGGACTTATAAATGAGATCTCTTAATGCACTTTTGTTATACATTAACGGGGAGAGGGAATGGCAGTTGACCGAATCGATAATCGATACTTGCTTTGGATGGCGACGCTTCCCTGCGTGGAAAAAGCAAAAAGGGTCTGTTGCACCGTTGCACTGTTGCACCGTTGTATTGTGGGTGCGACGTCATTGTAAATGCATAAGGATGCAGTTGCTTAGAACGCTCTCATCGACCAGATGCAACTGTGAACACAGAATTTTATTGCAAAATCAATGCGTGCATTTACCCATGCATGTCAGCTTACCTGTTCGGATACGTAAGCGTTTACCCTTAGACAGTAATGAAAGCGAAAATTAACTTCGATATACGACTCTTAATTATTCATACGGAAATGATTCTATTTTATATTCTTGTGGTCTTTTACTTATTTTTTATGCTGTAATAACTAGATATTAAATAGTTCTTTGCAGCGTCCCTTCGGCCCCTAGCTGCAACCCCTTTCGTTCCTTTTACTGTACTTCCATTCATATATTTCTTTCACCTTGCTATCCACCCTCTCCCAACACTTATTTCATAGTGCAACTGCGAGGCTTACCTCCTGTTACAACTTTCAGACCTACCTACTCTCAATTTCCTTTCCACCGCTGAATGACCTCGTAGGTCCCAGTGCTTGGCCTTTGGCCTAAACCCTATATTTCATTCCATTCCTAAATGTTTCTCGCACCATTTCGTTGAATGATTAGTAATTCTAGCTTTTTATTTTTGAGGAAAGTGATGGCCCAAGTTATTCATCAGTCTTTCCTGGTCTTCATTTTTTTAAAACTTTAGTGAACAAACTATAACTGGTCTTTCTTAGTCTTTTATTTCTGGTGACTGAGACTCTTTCTTATGATTTATTTCAGATATGAAAAAAAAACATTAATTAATTACTAATCCTTGCAAGTCCTTTTGTACAGCTTAATGATGTTTCTTTTTAGTCTCTTAAACAGTTACTGACTAATAATTATTATTATTTAATATTTTCTGTCATAATATTTAAAAATATTTGTATTTTCTTCAGACAGTAAAAACGTAATCATTATTTTTTGCTGTGATTAGTAATATATTATTACTAACCTTTCACACTCTGTTTTATATCATATTTTTTAATTTTTTTATTGTCTTGTTCTGTTTTAGACAGTAATAACAAAATTATCATTCATCTTCCCTAGTATTTTTAAATGACTGATAATCATCCTTTTAGTTTTCTGTAAAAGAAAACTGTTGTGCCGGCCTTGTCTGTCCGTTCTCTTTTTTTTCTGTCCGCCCTCAGATCTTAAAATCTGCTGAGGCTAGAGGGCTGTAAATTGGTATGTTGATCAACCGCCCTCCAAATATCAAGCATACCAGATTGCAGCCCTCTAGCTCCAGTAGTTTTTATTTTATTTAAGGTTAAAAGTAGCCATAATCGAGGTTCTGACCAACGATATAGGACAGGTCACCACCGGGCCGTGGTTAAAGTTTCATGGGCCTCGGCTCACACAACATTATACCGAGACCACCGGAAGATAGATCTATATTCGGTGGCCTTGATTAAACGCTATAGCGGCTGTACTGAAAACTCGATTGCGCCGAAGAAACTTCGGCGCATTTTTTACTTGTTTTTTAAATGACTGATAATCATCCTTTTTTTCTATTCATTACTTAATCATTCATAGTGTCTTTTTAAATAATAAATTCCAATTTATCAGACAGCAAGAGACTATTCATTACTAATCTATCTTGGCTTTTATTGCTTTTACTTCAAGTAATAATATACATTAATACAAGGCCAAAGGACCACTTTCACTGAAATTTCTGTTTTTTTATTTGTTATTTCTCTTTTCTGTTTATGCTTTACTACTGGGCTTTTTCTTCCAGTTGTTGGAGGAACTGGACTTGCGGCATTCTGTTTTTCCAGACTGGGTTGGATCGTGAGCCTGAATAATAATAATAATAATAATAATAATAATAATAATAATAATAATAATAATAATAATAATAATAATAATAATAATAATAATAATAATAATAATATAATTATTATTTTATAATAATAATAATAATAATAATAATAATTTGATTATTATTATTATTATTATTATTATTATTATTATTATTATTATTATTATTATTATTATTATTATTATTATTATTATTTTTCTTGTTAGAGTAAACTCCTATTTATTACTAATCTTTCATCGTCATTTTACTATAAAAAAAGGTCGCTTTTATTTCTATTAAGAAGTAAGTTATTTCTATTAAGAAATAATCTCCCATTTGCTACTATAGTCTCTCTTAGTAATTTCTTAAAGAAAAGTAATCTTTATTTTTATCAGAGAGTAACTAATATTTATTATTAACCTTTCTTGATCTTCTATTATTCACTTGAGGTGTAAACATTTAATTACATCAGAGAGGAAAAATCTGTTTATTAATAAATGTTTGTAGACGTTTTTTAAGTGAATAGTAACGAGTTCAAAATTACTTTTAGTTTTGTTATGAAATCGTTACTTACCAGTTGTAATTATCATTGCCGAATGATAATCATCTGGTTA
>NC_089749.1:52293607-52296107 GCF_040412425.1 Macrobrachium rosenbergii | reverse complement strand
TTGATATTATATATGCGTGCCTTTCCCTGGATGCCCCCTTGATAGCTACTATGAAACCTACAGCTATATGGACTATTTATACACACATACACATACACACACACACACACACACATATATATATATATATATATATATATATGTGTGTGTGTGTGTGTGCAAATCTACTGGTCACTTTTACAGACACATATGTAATTTTAATAGCACAATTCGAGGAGTTAAGAGGGCATTGTGGCAATTAGAATACACACACACACACACACACACACACATATATATATATATATATATATATATATATATATATATATATATATATATATATATATATGTGTGTGTGTGTGTGTATATGTGTGTGTGTGTGTGTGTGTGTGTGTGTTGTGTGAGTTTGTGCGCTAAGCATGTTTGTGAGTTTGAAGCTGTCTTTAAGATGCCTAGCTTTTACGTGGCAAAGAACATTAAACAGTCGTAAAAAAGCCTCCCTCCGTTCCAGCTAGGTGCTTGAACAAGTCACTTACGAAAGGGCAGAAGAGAAATTCTTTCAAGCAAAAGGAATTGCATTAAACAGTTACCTTAATTCCGGTGTTTAACTTTTCGTACAATAGGCTGTTCACGGGAAACATTTTTATTTTCGCTTATATAATTGTTCACAGTGAGAGAGAGAGAGAGTGCATCGTTTTCGTTATATTTGCTTTGTTATTTGTCGACAATAGTAGAGAGAGAGAGAGAGAGAGGGGGGGGGGGGGCGGATGAGACGCTTATTTCCACAACATTCGCCTTTTTGTTTGTCAGCAGTAGCAGAAGAGAGAGAGAGAGAGAAATCTTGTTTTCACTATTTTTGCTTTTTCGTTTATCGACAGTAACAGAGAGAGGAGAGAGAGAGAGAATGAGAGACCCTTATTTTCAGTATTTTTGCTTTTATGTTTGTCAACAGTAACAGAGAGGGAGAGAGAGATCTTGTTTTCACTATTTTTGCTTTTTCGTTTACCGACAGGAAGAGAGAGAGAGAGAGAGAGAGAGAGAGAGAGAGAGAAATCTTGTTTTCACTATTTTCGCTGTTTCGTTTATCGACAACATAGAGAGAGAGAGAGAGAGAGAGAGAGAGAGAGAGCATCATTCACGCTCTTTTTGCTTTCTTATTTGTCAACAGTAGCAAGAGAGAGAGAGAGAGAGAGAGAGAGAGAGAGAGAGAGACCTTATTTTCACTCTCCTCTTCGCCTCTTGACCTCTTTTTCGCATCTCCTCCAATCTTCTTGATAATTCTTTCGCCCTTCCTCTTGACCTACCTCTCCTCCCGCCTTCCTTTGTGTCCTTATCCTTCGCAGGGGGCCTTCTTCCCTCCTCCCTCCTTCTGCTTTCTCTCCTCTTCCTCCTCCTCCTCCTCCTCCTCCTCCTCCTCCTCCTCCTCCTTCTTCAACCCCTCTTCTGATTACTTCATGACGCCACCGTTGGATCAATGGAGAGAGAAAGAGGAGGATGAGGAAGGGGTGGAGGAGGAAAAACGGGTAGGGGAGGGGGGAGCTTAGATCTTAGGTGGGGTTAGGGGTTTAGGTCTAGAGGGGTGGGTGGAGAGCTGGGGGGCGCGGGGAGGGGAGGAGGGGGTGAAAAGAGTCACAAACTTGCATCATCTTCAATGGAGAAAGGTAGGGGGTAAAGGAAGATGCTGAGGGCAGGAAGAATAGAGAGAGAGAGAGAGAGATTTTAGACAATGTGCTGGAGAGATAACAAAGACATAGAGAGAGAGAGAGAGAGAGAGAGAGAGAGAGAGACCGATATTAGGAAAGAAGATGAGAAACAATACATTTTGCGCAGAGACAAAGGCAGCTCCGTCCGTAAGGATGTGATAAAACACACTGAGAACCATTATCGCAGTGTAGGAATTTTGTGGGAATACCGCGGACGGCAATTCCAGTCAATAACGACTCAGTAACTTCGTAACTATACGTTACATAGGTAATGAAGGAATGCCAAATATTCTCATCATTTTGATTGCTGAGTCAATAGTTTGTTAACAGAAAAAATAAATGATGTGAGATATATGCTAAAAGTAACAAAAATTGCTAAACTACAAAACTCTTCCCGTGCTACTTTCTCTTTGGTATCTCTTTAGCCCCCATTCGCTAACACCTGATACTTAAATACCTACTATTCCACGAATTTTTCTAAAGGAATGATTCGTCCCTGTTTTCAAGAGCTGGCGTATCCCATTTTTTTTTCTTTTTGTTTTTTAAGTTTTTGAGTTTTCCAGCCAGAGTGACTCAGTTATTGATACTCTGCAACGCATCAAAACTTCAGCTGTCTATGTCGTCACATTTTCAAACCAAATTGCTTCAAAAAATGATCTGATTAGAAGCTTTGCGTAATATCAGAATCTCTGAAGCCTATTTTTTCAGAATGGGGGAAAAAATGGCTTATGTCACTTCGTCAAACTAGGGACGAATTTTTAGATTTGCTTGAGGATTGCACTTTCTCGAGGTGTCAATGTGCAGTTTAGAAGGTT